>NW_026695156.1:0-105904 GCF_021218885.2 Marmota monax | reverse complement strand
ACCGTCCTATCCATAGCACTAATCCTAACACAAATTCTACACCTAATCCGAGCACTAACCTTAGCTTGTTTAACTGTAATACTAGGCCTAACCCTAACCCTAACACTAGCCCTAAACCTAAATCTAACCTTATTCCTTACACTAAGCCAAACCCTAACCCAAATGCTAACCCTAATCTTAATTCTAATTCTTAGCCTAACTTAAACTCTAACTATATTATTAGTCTTAACCCTATCCCTAATTCTACCTCTAAACCTATCCCTGACCCTCATCTGACCCTAACAGTAACCCTAGGTCTAAACCTGACCCTAACACTAAACCAAACCCTAACACTAGCCCTACTTGTGACCCTATACATATTCATAAGCCTAACACTAGTTCTAGACCCAAAGTTCATCCTAAATATAGCTATAACTCTAGCCCTAGACCTAAACAAAAACCCAGCACTACCACTAACAATAAGCCTTAACCTAAACTGAACACTTACCCAACCCTTAGACCTAAACCTATTCCTACTTTTGGCTCTAACCCTAGACCTAACTCTATCCCCAAAACTGACCCTAATTCTAATACTGAACCTAGCTTTAAACATGACAATAACTCACAACATAGACCAAACACTAGACCTAGTCATAACCCTAACCCTAAAACTAGCCCTAAACATAACCCTAGTGCTTACATTAACTATAGTCCTAACCCTAGCCCTAAACATAACATAAAACCTAGCCCTAAACCTAGGTCTAAACTTAGCTCTAAGCATAACCCTTAGCCTAATCCTAGCCCTAAACCTAGCCCTAACCTAAGCCTCTCCTTAGACCTAACCCTATCCCAAAGCCTAACCTTTACACTAAACATAACCCTAGCTCTATCCTAAATTCTAACCCTAACCCTAGCCCTAATCCTAACATTAAACCTAGTCTGAACTTTAGCTCTAAACATATCCATTAACCTAACCCTAACCCTAATTAAAACCCCATCCCTAACTCTAAACCTAACTTTAACCATAAATGTAAACCTAGACCTAAACCTAAACCTAACCCTCACCTTAGCCCCAACCCTAGCTCAAACACTAACCCTTACCTAACTTAACTATAACCCTAGCCCTAAACTTAACACTTACCCTAACCCTAAAACTTACCCTAAATCACACCCTAACCCTAGCCCTAAACCTAGCCCTAATCCTAGAATTAATCCAAACCATAACCTAGCCCTAACCCTAGTTCTACACATCTCCATTACACTAAACATATCCCTAACCCTAATGGTAACCCTAACCTGATTGCTAAACTTAACTCATCCATTACCCTAAACCTTAACTGAAACCTAAACTGAAACTTATCCTTTACCCTAATGCTAAACCTAACCCTAATGCTAATTGGAGCCTTAACCCTAAACCTTTAGCTAAACCAAATGCTAACTCTGACCTTGTTCCTGACCCTAATAATAACCCTAGCCCTAAAGCTGACCTTTAACCTAAACCTAACTCTTACACTAGACCTAACCATAATCTAACCCTAAAACTATTTTTAACATTAACCCTAGACCTCATATTAGCCCTAGACCTGGTCCTAGCCATAACCCTAACAGAAAATCTAGACCTTAACCTAGCCCTAAATATAGACTTAATCCTAAACTGAAATATAACCCTAGGCCTAATCCTAATTCTAAAGCTCACCCTATACCTAAAGCTACCTATAACCACACCCATTTCCCTAAACTTTACCTTAACACCAATGTTAACCCTAACTCTAGCCCAACCCATTAGTCTAACCCTAACACTAACCCTAGCCTTAATACTAGCCCTAATGTAGCCCTGACCACAACACTAACCCTAGCCCTAATCCTAAGCCCTAATTTAGCTCTAACCCTAACCCTAACTCTAGCCCTAATCCTAGCCCTAACACTAACACTAATCCTATTCCTAATCCTAGCCCTAATTTAGCCCTAACCCTAGCCCTAACCTTATTTCTAATCTTAGCCCTAATTTAGCCCAAGCCCTAAACCTAACCATAAGACTACTACTATGACTAACTCTAATTCTCACCCTAACCGAATCCCTAGTTCTAACCATATTCATTACCATAACCCTAACCCTCACCATAATCCTAGCCCTAGCCCTACCCCAACCCTAGATCTAACACTAACTCTAAATGTAACCCTCACCCTAAGCCTAAACCTCAACCTAACACTAGCCCTAACCCTGATGCTATTCCATAATCTAGCTGTAACCATAGCCTTAGCCCTAAAACAAAACCAATGTATATCCCTAACCCTTAACTTAAACCAAACCCAAACTGTGCAACTACTACTAACTTTAGCCATAATTCAAGTTCTAATCCTAACCCGAAAACTAACCCTGAATCTGACACTAACCCTAACAATAACCCTTGCTCTAAACATCACCCTAACCCTAAACCTATCTGTGACACTAGACCAAGCCCTAACCCTAACCCTAAAACTAGCACTAATTGCAACACTAGTTCATACTTTACCATAGCCCTAATCCTAGCCCTAACCAAACCCAAAACCAAGCCCTCATTTGAGCGTTAACCCTAGATTTAAATGTACCACTAAACCTAACCCTAACCCAGAACATAGTCCTAAACTTTACCATAACCCTAGCCAGAATTCTAACCATAAACCTAGCTCTATCACTAGCACTAACCCTATCCATTATGCTAATCATAAGCATAACTCTAATGGTAACCCTAGGCCTAAACCTAAACTTATCCCTAACCCTAACCTATTTCATTAACCTAAACCTAAACTGAACCCTAAACCTAAACCTATCATTACCCTAATTCTAACCCTAATGCTAATTCAAGCTTAACCCTAAACCTTAACCCAACCCAAACCCTAACTCTGCCCCTTCCCATGATAATATACCTAGCTCTAACCCTGAACCTACCACTAAACATAATTCTTATACCAGACCTAGCCACAAACCTAAACCTAAACTATCGCTACCCAAAATCCTAGACCTGACATTTGTTCTAGCCGTAATTCTAGCCCTAAACTTAACAAAAAACAAACCCATAACCCTAACACTTCCCCTAGCCCTAATCCTATCCATAACCCTAGCCCTAAATTTAGCCTAACCCTATCAATTACCCTAAACATTACCCTAATTATAATGATAACCCTAGGCCTAAATCTAACCTTATCCCTAACCGTAACCCTATCCATTATGCTAAATCTAACCTGAACCATAAGCCAAACCGTATCATTACCCTAAACCAACTCCTAATGCTAATTTGAGCACTAACCTAAACCCTAACCTAAACAAAACCCTAAACCTGAAGCTGACCATAATAATAACCCTAGTTCTTAATTTGACCCCTACCTGAAACCTAACACTTACACTAAACATAGCCATAAACCTAATCCTAATCTTTAGCCTAAACCAAACAGTCACCCTATTAATAGTCCTAACCCTAGCCCTCATCTAGCTCTAACCATAACCCAAACCTGAAACCTAACCCTGACACTTATTCTGACCCTAACAGTAACTGTATGTCTAAACCTGAACCTAACCATAAACTAAACATTAACACTAGCACTAGCAATAAACCTATACCTAAACCTAAACCTAACACTAGCCCTAGACCTAAACCTAATCCTGACTCTAGCCATATCACTAGCCCTAGACCTAAACAAAAACCTAGCCCTAGCCCTAATCATAAACCTTAACCTAACACAATCACTAATCCTACTCCTAGACCTAACTCTAGTGATAATTCTGGGTTTCACCCTAACCCTAACTATAACCCGAACACTGACCCTGACCCTAACACTAACCGTAGCTCTAAACATCACGGAAAGGGTAACCCTAACCCTAACACTTGATCCAGCCATAACACTTACCCAAAAAGTAGCCCTGATCATAACCCTGGTTTATACATTAATTGTAGGCCTAACACTAGCCCCAACCTAACCCAAAACCTGGCTCTAAGCTTAGCGTTAACACTAGTTTTAACCCTAAACCTAAAACTAGCCCTAATCCATAACCTAACCCTAGATCTAGCTCTAGCTTTTACCCTATCCATTACCTTAAGCTAAAGCCTAAACCTAATGTTAACCCTAGTCCTAACCCTAATTCTTAGCCTAACCCAAACCCTAAGCCTATTACTAGGCCTAACCGTAACCTTCGTTCCAGCTCTAACCCTAACCAAAACCGAAAGCCTAACCCTGACACTTATTCTGACCCTAATACTAAAGCAGGTATAAACCTGACCCTAACCCGAAACCGAATCTTAACATTAGCCCTACCAGTAATCATATACTTAAACCTAAACCTAACACTAGCCCTAGACTTAAACTTAATCTTAAATCTAGCCATATCTCTAGGCCTAGACCTGAACAACAACCTAGCCCAAGCCCTAACAATAACCCTTAACCTAACCCAAACACTAACACTACCACTAGACCTAACCCTAGTCGTAATTCTGGCACTAAACCCAACACTATTTCTAACCTGAACAATGGCCCTCACCCTAACATAATCCTAGCTCCAAAGCTCACGCTAAACCAAACCTAACCCTAACACTAGACCTAGCCATAACCCTAACCCTAAAACTAGCCCTAATCATAACCCTAGCTCTTACATTACCCATGGCCCTAAACCTAGGCCTAAACTAGCCCAAAACCTAGCTGTAATTTTAGGCCTGAACATAGCCCTAAGTGTAACCCTAAACCTAACCCTAGCCCTAACCCTAACCCTAAGCCTCGCTTTAGACCTAACCCTAGCTCAAAGCCTAACCATTACCCTTAACATAACCCTAGCCATATCCCAAACCCAAACCTAACACTAGCTCTAATCCTAAGATTAAACATAGCCCTAACCATAGCTCTAATTATATCAACTACCCTAACCCTAATCATAACCATAAGCCTAGCCCTAAACCTAGCTCTAATTCTATCCACTAGGCTAACCACAATCCTAACACTAATGCAAATCCTAGGCTTAACCCTAACCCTATCACAATCCCTAAACCTATCCATTGCCCTAAAACTAACCTGAACCTTGATCCTAAGGCTATTCATTACCCTAACACTAACTCTAAACGTAATGCTAATTCGAGCCCTAAATCTAAACATTAACCTAAACCAAACCTTAAGCCAAATACTGACCCTAATAATACACATAGCTTTAAACTTGACCCTTACCCTAAATCTAACCCTTACACTAGACCTAACCATAAACATAAGCCAATACCTATCTCTAATTAAACCCTAAACCTGACAATAGCCCTAGCCCTAATCCTAGCCCTAACCAAACACAAACACTAGCTCTTATTCTAGCCTAAAACTGACCTTTAATCATAACCCTAACCCTAATTCTAACCCTTTCCCTAGCCCTAAAGCTAGTTATAACCACATTGCTTACCCTAAACCTAACCCAGACCTTAACATTAACATTAAACCTAGCCCTAACCTTAACCCTAGGACTAATCCTAACACTAACACTAGCCCTAATCCTAAACCTAACCCTAATACTAGCTTTAAGATTAACTATAACTCTCGCCCTAGACCTAGCCCTAATTCTAACTCTATCACTTACAATAATCTTATTCCTAGCCATAGCCTAGAATAACCCTAGCCCTAACCTTACATTTTGCCCTAACCGTAGATCTAAACCTAACTCTAAATCTAACACTAATTCTAAAACTAAACCTAACCCTAACACTAGCCCTAACCCTAATGCTAATCCTAAAACTAGCTCTAACCATAGGCTTAGACCTAAAACAAACTGAGCAATAACAATAACCCTAAACTTTTACCTAAACCAAACCCTAACCTTATATCTAGCCCTAAGCCTATCCCTAATTTGAGTCCTAATTTTAACCCTAAATCTACCCCTAAACCTGTCTCTGACATTAACACTAACCCTACCTCTAAACATTACCCTAAACCTAAACCTTAACCTAACACTAGACCTGGTCCTAACCCTAATTCTAAAACTAGTTCTAATCATAAACCTAGATCATACATTAGCCGTAACCTTAAACCTAATACTAACCCAAACCTAGCCCAAATCTGATACCTAAACCTAGCTTTCACCCTAAACCTAACCCTAACACTATCCCTAACCCTAACCCAAACCCTAGCTCTAACCCTAGCTCTAACCTTATACTTTACCATAGCCAAACCCCAACCCTAATGCTAACCCTAGTCCTAAAACTAATCCTTAGTCTAACCCAAACCCTAACCCTATTACTAGTCCTAACCCTAGCCCTCATTCTTGTTATAATCATAACCCAAATTCTAACCCTAACCCTGACCCTTATTCTGACCCTGAACCTAAACCAAACCCTAACACTAGCCCTACCCATAAACTTATATCTAAACGTAACCCTAATATTAGCCCTACATTAAACCTAATCATAAATCTAGCCATATCATTAACCAAGACCTTAACAAAAAACTAGCCCTAGCTCTAATGATAACCCTTAACCTAAGCCAAACACTAATCTTACCTCTAGACCTAACCAATCCTAATTCTGGCTCTAGCCCTAACCCTAACCCTAATCCAAACACAGACCCTGACACTAACACTAACCCTAGCTATAAAACTGACCCTAATTGAAACCTAAACCTAACACTAGACCTAGCCATAACCGTAAACAAAACCCTTCCATTACGATAGCACTAAAACTAACTCTAAACCTAACACAACACCTAGCCATAATCCTAGGCCTAAATCTAGCCCAAAGCGTAACCCTAACCCTAACCTAACCTTATCCCTTACTGTAAGCCTAACCCTCATGCTAACCCTAACCCTTGCCTTAGACCTAACCCTAGATAAAACCCAAAACTGAACCCTAAACATAAGCCTAGCCCTATCCCTAAACCTAATCCTAATCCTAGCCCTAATCATAATGTTAACACTAGCCCTAATACTATCTCTAAATTTATCCATTACCCTAAACAGAACCTTAACCCTAATGATAACCCTAGCTCTAATCCTAATTGTAAACCTAATCCTAGACCTAACCCTAAACCTAACCCTCATTGTAGCCTTAACCCTAGATAAAACCTTAACTTTACTCTAACACTAACCCTAGCCCAAAACCTAACACTAACCCTAAACCTAAAATTACCCCTTACCCTAACCTGACATCTAACCCTATCCATTACCCTAACTCAAATGATAATCTTAGCTCTAACCTTAACACTAACCCTAAAGCTAAAACTACCCCTAAACCTAACCCAACATCTAATGCTATCCATTAATCTAACTCTAAAGATAACCTTTGCCCTAAACCTAAAACTAACCCTAACCTTAACCATAAATCTAACCCTAGACATAATCCTAAACCTAACCCTCACCCTAGCACTATCCCTAGCTCAAAACCTAACCTGTACCCTAAACCTAACACAAAACCTAACCCTAGGCCTAGCCCTAACCCTAACTCTAGCCCTAATCCTATCCAAAATCCTATCTATAACCCTAGATCTAATTCTGTTCATTACCCTAACAATAACCCTAACCCAAATGCTAACACAAGGCCTAACCCTAACCCTATCACTAACCCTAACCCTACCAATTACCCTAATCTTATCCTGAATCCTAAACCTAAACCTATCCATAAACCTAACCTTAATTCTAACCCTAATGCTAATTTGAGCCCTAACCCTAATAATTAACCTAACACAAACCTGAAACCTGACCCTTACTCTAAAAATACACCTTACTCTTTACCTGGGCCTTACCCTAAACCTAACATTAGACCTAGCCATGAACCTAACCCTATAACTATCCCTAACCGTAACTCTTACCCTGACATTATCCCTATCCCTAAATCTTGCCCTAACCCTAACACAAACCCTAGCCCTCATCCTAACCCAAAATCTAGCATTAATTCTAACACAAACCTAAACCTAGACCTAAAGCTAATTCTAATCATCACCCTAGCCATAAACCTAGATGTAACACTAAACCTAAAAATGGCCCTAATTGTAACCCTAGTTCTTACATTATCCGTAGCCCTAAAGCTAACACAAAACCTTACCTAGACCTAATCCAAGCTCTAACCCTAGCTTTAACCCTAATCCTAAATCTAACCCTAGCCATAACCCAAACCCTAACACTAGCACTAACCCTATCCCTTACCCTAAGTCAAACTATAACCCTAAAGGTACCCTTTTCCTAAACTTAATTCTATAGACGGACCCAAAACCTAACTCTATTACTAGTCCTAACCCTAATCCTCAATCTAGCTCTATCACTATCCTAAACTCTAACACTAACCCTGACCCTTATTCTAACCCTAACACTAACCAAAGATCTAAACCTGACTCTAACCCTAAACCGACCCCTAATATTGGCACTACCTGTATCCCTATAACTAAACCTTACACTAACACTAGATATAGATCTACACTTAATCTATTATCTAGTGATAACTCTAGGCCTAGCCCTAAACAAAAACTTAGTCCTAGCCCTAATAATAACCCTTAACCTAAACCAAACACTAACCCTACCGCTAGACCAAAGCCTAGTCACTAATGCTGGCCCTAACAATAAACCTAACCCTAAACCTAACACTGACCCTTACCCTAACACAAACCCTAGCTCTAAACCTTATCCTAACAAAACACATAATCTTAACACTAGACTTAGCCATATCACTAACCCTGAGACTAGCCATCACCATAGGCCAAAACCTACCTCTAACTCTATCCATTACCCTACCCTAACCATAACCCTAATGCTAACCCTAGCCCTAACCCTCACACTGACTCTAACCCTAATGTTCGTTCTAGTCCAAACCCTAGCTCAATCTCTAACCCTTAAACTTAACCTAACCCTAACACTAACCCATGGCCTAAACCTAAACCTAACCTAAACCCTAGCCCTAATACTAACCTTAACCCTATCTCTAACCCTAGCTCTAAGCCTACATATTACCCTAACTCTAACTCTAAACTTAATGATAACCCTAGACATAACCCTAGCTCTAACCCGACCCATTACCCTAACCCTAACCCTAACCCTGATGATAACCCTAACCCTTACCCTAAATCTAACCTAACCCTAACCCTAGACATAACCAGAAACCTAACCATTGCCATAGAGCTAACTGTTGCTCAAACCCTAAACATTACTCTAAACCTAACACTAAACCTTCCCTAACCATAACCTTAAGCCTAAACCTAACCCTAAACCTAACCCTAACACGACATCAAACCATGTCCAATACCCTAAACCTAATGATAACCCTAGCCCTAATCTTAACACTAACCTTGAACCTAACCTTAACTATAACCTAGACCTAACCCTAAACCTAACCCTTGCCCTAGTGCTAACCATAGCTCAAACTCTAAATCATACCCTAAAACTAAACCTAACCCTAACCCTAGGCCTAAACCTAACTCTAGGCCTAATAATAACCATAACCATAGCACTAACCGTATCCCTTACCCTAAGCACAACCATAACCCTAATGCTAACACTAGGCCTAACCCTATCCCATTTGATAACTCTAACCCTATTAATTACCGTATACCTAACATGAACCCTAAACCCAAACCTATCATTACCCTATCCAAACCCTAATGCTAATTCAAGTCTAAACCTAAACCCTAACCTAAACCAAACCTGAAACCTAATTCTAACCCTAATAATAACCCTAGCTCTAAACCTGACCCTTACCCTAACCTGAACACTTACACTAGACCTAGCCAAAAATCTAACTCTCAATCTATGCCTAATGTAAGCCTAGACCTGACATTAGCCCTACCCCTAATTCTTGCCATAACCCTAAAACAAATCCTAGCCCTCATCCTAGCCCTAAACCTAGCCTTATTACTAAATCAATCCATAACTCTAGTTCTAACCGAAATTCTAACGTTTGACCTAGCTCTAAAACTAAATTTAACCCCATCCCTTCCCCTAATCCTAACCCTATCCCTAAATCTAAACCTACGCCTAAACTAGGCCTAACCATAGTACAAACACTAGACCTAATCCTAGCCCTAATTTAGCCCTAAACCTAACCTAACCCTAGCCCTAAGACTAACTCTAACTCTTGTCCTAGCCATATTTCTACTTCTAACCCTATCCCTTACCATAATCCTATCACTTGCCTTTACCTTAGCCCTAACCCTAGCTCTAGCCCTAATCCTACATCTAACCCTAACTCTAAATCTAACCCTAACCCTAAGCTAAACATCTCACTAACACAAGCTGTAACACTAATGCTAGTCTGAAAACTAGCCCTAACCTAGCCCTAGCCCTACAAAACAACCTAGCCATAGTCCTAACCCTAACCTTTAACATAAACCAAACCCTAAGCCTACACCTAGCCCTAAACCTAGCTCTAATTCGAGTCCTATGCCTAACCCTAAAACAAACCCTGACCCTGACTCTGACCCTAACACTAACCCTAGCTCTAAACATCACTCAAAACCTAAATCTAAACCTAACAAAGCCCTAGCCCTAACCCTAAAACTAGTTCTAATCATAACCCTAGTTCTTACATTGGCTCTAGTTCTAAACCTTACCCTAACCTAACCCATAACCTATCCGTAATTGGAGCCATAACACTACCTTTAACCCTAAACATAACCCTAAATCTAGCCCTAACCCTTACCCTAAACCTAAACCAAACCCTAACCCTAACCCCTGACATAACCCAAAACCTAACCCAAAACCTAGCCTTAATCCTAACCATAAACCTAGACCTAACCCCAGCTGTAACCCTATTCATTACCCCAATCCTAATCCTAACCCTAGTGCTAACCCTAGGATAACCCTAAACCTATTTCTACCCCTAAACTTATACATTGCCCTAAACCTAACCTGAACCCTAAACCTAATTATATCCATTAACCTAATCCTAACCCTAATGATCTTACCCCTAAAACTATCTCTAACCATAACCCTAGACTTAACATTAGCCGTAGCCCTAATAAAGTCCTAAACCTGAAACAAACTCTAGCCCTAATCCTAGCTCTAATCTTAGCCTTAATCCTAAACCTAACCCTAACCATAGACCTAAACCTAATTTTAACCCTCGCTCTATTTCTAAGCTAGCTATAACATCATACCTAACCATATCCATAACCATAACCCTAACCATGAACCTAGGCTCAGCCTTAATACTCACCCAAGCTCTAATTCTAGCTCTAAGTAAGCCCTAATTTTAAACGTAAATCTAATCCTTACACTAACTCTAACTCTCGCCCTAGCCCTATCCCTAGTTCTAACCCTATCCCTTATAATAACTCAAATCCTAGCCTTAACCCTAGCCCTATCCTTTGCTGTAGCCCTAAACCTAGATCTAACTCTAACTCTAAATATAACCCTAACCCTAAGCCTAAGCCACACACTAACACTAGCTGTAACCCTAATGCTAATTTGAAAACTAGCCCCAACCCAAGCCCTAGCTCTCAAACAAAACCGAGCCATTTCACTGACCCTAACCCTTAACCTAAAGCAAATGCTAACCCTACAGCTAGCCCTAACCCTAGCCCTAATTCGAGTCCTAACCCTAACCCTAGAACTAATATTAACCCTGACTCTGACCTTAACACTAACCCTAGCTCTACACATCACCCTATCCCTAAACCTAATCGTCACACTAAACCTTGCCCTAACCTAACATTAAAACTAGCCCTAATCCTAATGCCAGTTCTTAAATTAGCCACAGTCCTAAACCTAACACAAAACCTAGCCCTAATTCAAGGCCTAACCCTAGTTTTAACCGTAATCCGAACCATGGCTGTAACCCTAACCCTATCCCTCATCCTAATCCTATTTCTAACTCTATTTCTTACATTTAGTCAAACCCTCACACAATTGTACCCTAGTCCTAAACTAATTCTATGCCTACCGCAAACCCTAACTCTATTATTAGTCCTAATCCTAAACCTCATTCTAGCTCTAAACTTAACGCAAACCCTAACTCTAACCCTGACCCTTATTCTGACCCTAACACTAAACCTAGGTTCAAACCTGACCCTAACCCTTAACTGAAAACTAACACTAGCCCTACCATTAACCCTAAACCTAAACCTAACAATAACACTAGCCCTAGACCTAAACCTAATCTTAAATTTAGCCATAACCCTAGCCTTAGCCCTAACAATAACCCTTAACTTAAACCAAACACTAACTCTACTCCTAGACCTAACCCTAGTCCTCATTCTGGACCTTAGCCTAAACCTAATCCTAACCTGAACCCTGACATTTACCCTAACAAAAACCCTAGCTCTAAACCTTATTCTATGCCAAAAACTAACCCTAACACTAGATGAACTCTAAATATAGCCATAACCATTACTCTAGCTCTTACATTACCCATACACCTAACAGTAGCCCTTAACCTCACACAAAACCCAGCCTGAATTACAGCCCTAAACCTAACCCGAAGCATAACTCTAAACCTAAACTTAGCCCTAACCCTAACCCTAACCCTCGTTCTAGCCCTAACCCTAGCTCAAACACTAAACCTTACCATAAAATAACCCTAGCCCAAACCCTAAACCTCACCCTAATTCTAGCCCTAATCCTAACTCTAACCATAGCCCAAACCCTAGCTCTAATTCTATCCATTATGCTAATAATAACCCTAAAATTAATGCTACCATTGCCTTTAACATAACCGTAAATCTACCCTAGCCCAGACTGTAAAGCTAACCCATACCCTAGCCATAAACTTAGCTCAATCCCTAACCCTTACACTTAATCTAACCATAACACTAACCCAAGGTCAAACCCTAAACCTAAACCCAGCCCTAATCCTAACCTTAACCCAAGCCCTAACCCTAGCTTGAACCCTATCCATTACTCTAACCCTAAACTTAACCCTAATGATAACACTAGACCAAAAGCTAAACCTACCCTAACCCTAAACATAAACCTAACCCTAGAACTAACAGTGAAACTAACCTAACCCTAACCCTAAACCTAAGATAGCTCAAATGCTAACCCTAATACTAAACCTAAACCTAACGCTAACCTAAACCTAAAACTATCTTTAACCTGACATCTAAACCTATTACCCTAGCCCTAACCATTACACTAACCATGACCATAACCCTAGACCAAACCATAAATTAATCTTAGCCATAGCAAAATTCCTAGCTCAAACCCTAAACCGTACCCTAAACTTAATCCTAAGTGTAACCCTCGCCCTAACCCTGACCCTAATGCTAACTCTAGCCCTAATCCTAACCATTATCCTAGCCCTAACCATAGGTCTAAACCTATAAATTACCCTAACAATAATTATAACCCTAATGCTAACCCTAGGCCTAACCCTAAACCTACCACAAACCCTTTCCATATCCATTACCTTAAACCAAACCTAACCCTAAACCTAACACTATCCATTACCTTAACCCTAATTCTAACCTTAATGCTAATTTGAGCCTTAACACTAAAACTTAACCTAACCCAAACCCAAAGCCTGACCCTGACCCTAAATTACCCCAGATCTTAATCTGACCCTTTCCCTAAACGTAACACTTTAATTTGACCTTGCCATAAACCTAATCCTAAAAATATCACTAACTATAAACCTAGACCTGACATTAGTCCTAGCCCTAATTGTTGCCCTAAACCTAACACAAAACCTAGCCCTAATCCTAGCCTTAAATCTAGCCTTAATCCTAAACCTAACCATAACCCTAGCCCTAACCCTAAAGCTAATCATAAAACTAGCCCTAACCCTAATCATAGCACTAAAACAAAACCGAGCAACAGGCCTAACACTAACCTTAACTTAAACCAAACCCTAGCACTACACCTAGATCTAACCCTAGCCCTAATTCAAGTCCTAATCATAATCTTAAAATTAACCCTTTATCTGACTTATATCCTAACACTCATCTAGTTCAAAACAACACCATAAACCTAAACCTACCGTACTCCTATCCCTAGACTTAACCCTAAACCTAGCCCTAACCCTAGCTCAAAACCTAACCTTTATGCTAAACATAACTCTAATCCTAAACCTAAACCTAGTTCTAACACTAACTCTAACACTAACTCAAGGCATATTCCTAACCATAACTCTAGTTCTAACCCTATCAATTACCCTAACCATAACCCTTACTCTAATGCTAACCCTAAGCCTAACCCTAGCCCTATCTCTAACGCTAACCGTATCAATTACCCTAAACCAAACCTGAACCTTTAAACAAACCCTAACTATACCCTAACCCTAACACTAATGCTAATTTGAACCGTAAACCTAAATCCTTACCTAAGCCAAATCCTAATCCTAATAATTCCCTGAGCTCTAAACCTGACCCTTACCCTAAACCTAACCCTTACACTAGATGTAGCCATAAGCCTAACCCTAAAAATATCTTTAACCATAACCCTAGCCTGATATTAGCCCTAGCACTAATCCTAGCCCTGAATCTAAAATGAACACTATCCCTCATCCTAGTCCTAAACCTAGCCTTAATCATAACCCTAACTCCAACCCTAGCCATAACCCTAACTCTAACCCTCACCCTACATCTAAACCTAGCTATAACACCATTCTTTATCCTAAACTTAAACCTAACCCTAACCCTATCACTAGGCCTTAGCTAAACACTAACCCTAGCCCTAATCCTAGCCCTAATTTAACCCTATCCCAAACCCTAAATCTAATTTTAGCCCTATCACTAATTCTAACTCTCACACTAGCCCTAACCCTAATGCTAATCCTAAAACTAGCCCTAACCCTAGCCCTAGCCCTAAAACAAAACTGAACGATAGCCCTAACCCTAAACCTTAACCTAAACCAAACCATTACCCTAACCCTAGCCCTAATTTGAGTTTTAATCTGAACACTAAAACTAACCCTGACCCTAACTCTGACCATAACACTAACCCTAGCTCTAAACATAACCCTAATCCTAAACCTAAACCTAAGACTAGACATAGCCCTAACTCTAACCCCAAATTTAGCCCTAAACATAACCCTGGTACTTACATTAGCCATAACCCTAACTCTAGCACTAACTTAACACAAAACCTAGACCTAATCTGAGCCACAACCCAAGATTTAACCCTAAACCTAACCCTAACTTATCCCTAAACATAAACATATCCCTAGAACTAAACCAAGCTCTAACCCTATCCATTGCCATAAACAGGACCCTAACTCTAATGCTAAACCTAGTCCTAAACCTAACCCTATCCCTAATCCTAACCCATTCCATTACCCTAACCCAAACCTAGACTCTAAACCTCACCCTATCATTAACCTAACACTAACCCTAATGCTAATTTGAGCCCTAACTTTAAAACTTAACCTATCCCAAACCCTAACCGAGACCCTGACTGTAAAAATAGTTCTAGCTCTAAACCTGACCCTAACCCTAAAACTAACCCTTACACTACATATAGCCATAAACCTAACACTAAAAGTATCTTTAACTATAACCCCAGACCTGATATTAGCCCTAGCCCTAATCCTAGCTCTAAACCTAAAACAAATAATGGCCCTCATCCTAGCCCTAAGCCTAGCCCTAGTCATAACCCTAACCTTAACCATAGCCCTAACCTAATTCTAACCCTCACCCTCACACTAAACCTAGTTATAACACCATCCCTTACTTTAAACTTAATCCTAACCCTAACCCTAACACTACACCAAAGCTGAACACTAACCCTAGCCCTAATCCTAGCCCTAATTTAACCCTATCCCTAATTCTAACACTAACCATAGCCCTAAGACTAACTCTACCTCTCACACTAGCCCTAACCCTAGTTCTAACCTTCTAATCCCTTAACTTAACCCTAACCCTAGCCCTAAACAAGCCATAAACCTAGCCATAACACTTACCTAATCCTTATTTCTAGTCCTAACCCTAGATCTAACTCTAACTCTAACACTAACCCTAAGCCTAAGCCTAACATTAATTCTAGCACTAACCCTAACACTAATCATGAAACGAGCCCTAACCCTAACCCTAGCAGTAAACCAAAACTGAATAATAGCCCTAACACTAAACCTTTACTTAAACCAAATCCTAATACTACCCCTATATCTAACCCTAGCCCTAATTCGAGTCCTAACCTTAACCTGAATACTAACCCTGACTCTGACTCATATCCTAACACCCACCCTAGCTCTAATCACCACCCTAAACATAAACCCAACCGTTACACTAACCCTAGCCTTATTTGGAATTCTAACCCTAACTCTACAACTAACTCTGACCCTGACTATTAAGCTAACACTAACACTCACTCTAAATATCAGCCTAACCTTAAACCTAATTCTAACACTAGAGGTTTAACACCTAAACATAACCCCCAAATTCACCCTAATTGTAACCCTATTTCTTACATTAGCCGTTGCCTAGCCCTAAACCTAACACAAAATTAGCCCTAATCCGAGCCCTAAACCTAGCTTTAACCTAACCCTTGCCCTATTTCAAGCCCTAACCCTGGCTCTAACCCTATCCCTTACCTTAAGCCAAACCCTAAACCTAATGCTAACCCTAATCCTTAGCCTAACATAATCCCTAACCCTATTACTAGTCCTCACACTAGCACTCATTCTAGCTCTAACCATAACCCAAATCCTAACCCTAACCCTGACCCTTATTCTGACCCTAAAACTAATCATAGGTCTAAACCTGAACCTAACCCTAAACTGAACAATAACAGTAGCCCGTCCAGTGACCTTATACCTAAACCTAACCCTAACACTAGCCCTAGACCTAAACCTAATGATAAATTTAGCAATAAATCAAACCCTAGACCTAATGAAAAACCTAGCCTTAGCCCTAACAATAACCCTTAACTTAATGCAATGACTAACTATCCCCTAGACATAAACCTAATCCAAATTCTGGCTTTAACCTCAACTCTAACTCTAAACTGAACACTGACCCTGCCTTTAACACTAAACCTATCTCTAAACCTTACCCTAACCAAAAACCTAAACCTAACACTAGACATAGCTATAACCCTAACCCTACAACTAGCCCTAGTCATAATCCCAGCTCTTACATTACCCATAGCTCTAACTCTATGCCTAAAACTAACACAAAACCTAGAGTGAATTCTAGGCCTAAATCTAGCCATAAGCGAAATCCCAACCCTAATCCTAGCCCTAACCCTAACCTTAAACCTAACCCTAGCCTTAGTCTCAAACTTTACCCAAAGCTTAACACTACCATAAATATAAACTTACACCTATACCTTACTCTAACCGTAACCCTATCCCTAACCCTAAACTTAACCCTAGCCCTAAACCTAGCTCTAAACCAACACCTTACCTAACCCTGTACAAAACTGTATTGATAACCCTAGACTTAACCCTAAATGTAACCCTAACCCTAACCAGAAACTAACAATAGACATAACCCTAAAAGTAACACCATAGCCCTAAACCTAGCTCAACACCTTACCTGTACCATAAACCTAAACATAAACTTAGCCTTAACATTAATCTTAAAACTAAATCTAACCCTAAACCTAAAAGTAAAACTACATCTAACCATATCCATTACCCTAACCCTTATCCTAACCCTAATGTTAACTCTAGCCCTAAACTTAACTCTAACCCTAATCCTACCATAATCCTGTCCCTAGACCGATGGCTCAACCTAATCCTCGAACTAGCCCTAGCACTAACACTAGCTCAAACCCTAGCCGTTACCCTAAACATAACCCTAACCCAAAACCTAACCGCAATCCTAGCCCTAATCCTAACTGTAACCATAGCCCAAACTCTAGATCTATCTCTAGCCATTACCCTAATCATAACACTAAACCTAATGCTAAACCTAGCCCTAACCGTAACCCCAACCCTTACTCTATCCCTAGCCCTGATTCTAACCTGAAGCCACAACCTAGCCCTAACACTTACTCAATCCCTAACCCTTACCCTTAACCTAACCATAAGAAAATGATAAGCCTAACCCTAACCCTAGCCCTAGAACTAATCCTAAATTTAAAACTGGACTTTACCTTAGCTCTAACCCCATCAATTACCCTGACCCTAACCATAAACGTCACAATAACCTTAGCCCTAACCCTAAACCTACTCTAACCCTAACTGTATACCTAACCCTAGACCTAACCATAAACATAATCCTTGCCATAGTCCTAACCCTAGCTCAAACCCTAACAATATAATAACTTAACACTAACGCTAGTCCTGAATCTAAAATAACCCTAACCCCCTAACCTCTAATCTAAACCTGTCCATACCCTTAACCCTAATGGTAACCCTAATCCTAATCCTAGACCTAATCCTAAGCCTAACCCTATCCTTAGCACTAACCCTAGCTCAATCCCTAACCCATAACCAAAGCTAACCCTAGCCTTAAACCTAACCCTAACCCTAAATCTAGCCCTAATCCTAAACATAACCCTAGCCCTAACCCTAGCTCTAACCCTATTCATTACCCTAATGATAATTATAAACCTAATGCTAACCCTAGGCCTAACCCTAACCCTAACCTAAAACTAACCCTAGCCTTAAACCTAACCCTAACCCTAAATCTAGCCCTAATCCTAAACATAACCCTAGCCCTAACCCTAGCTCTAACCCTATTCATTACCCTAATGATAATCATAAACCTAATGCTAACCCTAGGCCTAACCCTAACTTTGTCCATTACCCTAAACCTAATCTGAGCCCTAAACCTAACCTGAAGCCTAAACCTAACCTTATCCATTATCCTAACTCTAACTCAAACCTAATGCTAATTTGAGCCATAACCCTAAACCTCAACTTAACCCAAACCCAAAACCTGACTCTGACTATTAAAAACTCTAGCTCTCAACTTGAACCTCACCCTAAACCTAACTCTGACACTAAACCTAGCCATAAATCTTACCACAAAACTATTCCTAACATAACCCTAGACCTGATATTAGCCCTAGGCCTAAATCTTGCAATAAACCTAACACAACCGCTAGCCCTCAACTTAGCCCTATAACTAGCTTTGATTCTAACTCAAACCCTAACTGTATCCCTATCCCTAATTTTATCCCTCACCCTAGTTATGAACCTTGCTATAACCCCAACCCTTCCCCCAAATCTAACATTAACTCTAACTCTAGACATAACACTTACACTAATCCTAGACCTGATCTTAGCCGTAATTTAGCCCTAACCCTACCACTATCACTAAGAATAATTCTAACTCTCACCCTAGCCCTATTCCTAGATCTAATCCTATTCCTTACCATAACTGTAACACTTGCCTTATCCTTAGCCCCAACACTAGCCCTAGCCGTAACCCTAGAACTAACCATAACTCTAAGTCCAACATTAACCCTAAGCCTAAACCTCACACTAACACTAGCCCTAACACTAACACTAATCCTAAAACTAGCCCTAATCTAGTTCAAGCCCTAAAACAAAACCGAGCCATAGCCCTAACCCTAACACTTAACCTAAACCAAAACCTAACCCTACACCTAGCCCTAACATCAGCCCCAATTCCAGTCCTAACCTAACCCTAAATCTAACCTTGAGCCTGACTCTGACCTTACTCTAACCCTAGCTCTAACATCACCTTAAAAGTATACCTAACCCTAAAACTAGAACTAGCCCTAACAGTAACCCTAAAAGTAGCCCTAATCATAACTCTAGTTCTTACATTAGCCTTAGCCCTAATCCTAGCCCTAACCTAACCCAAAACCTAGCCCTAAACTGAGCCCTACACCTCGTTTTAACCATAACACTAACCCTAACCCTAATCATTACCCTAAACCTAAACCTAACCCTAAAACTGGCCCTAACCCTAAACCTAACCCTAGACTTAATCCTAACCATAATCCTAGCCCTAACTCTAGCTCTAATCCTATCCATTACCCTAAACATAACCCTAATCCTAATGCTAACACTAGCCCTAAACTTAACCCGAATCCTAAACCTAGACCTGACACTAACCCTAACCGTCATGCTAGCCCTAACCATAGCTCAAACCCTAACACTTACCCTAAACCTAACCCTAACACTAACCCTAGACCTAACCCTAACCCTAACCCTAGCCATAATCCTAACTATAACCCTAGCCCTAATCTATCCATTACCCTTAACATAAGCCTAAACCAAACATAGCTCTAAATATAGTTCTAACCCCACTCATTACCCAAACCCTAAGTATAAATGTCATGATAACACTAGCCCTAACCCTAAAACTATTCTAACCCTAACTGTAAACTTAACCCTTGTCCTAACTCTAAACCTACACTAACCCTAACTGTAAACCTAACCCTAGACCCAACCGTAAACCTAACCCTTGCCGTAGTCCTAATCCTAGCTCAAAACCTAACAGTTACGCTAAACCTAACACTAACCCTAGTCCTAAACATAAATCTAACCCTACCATTTAGGCTTAACCCTAAAGCTATCGCTAACACTAACGTTATTCTTACCTAAACCTAACCCGAACACTAAACCTAACCCTATCAATTACTCTAAACCTAACCCTATTGCTAATTCGAGCCCTAAAACTAAACCAAAATTAACCCAAACTCTGAACAAGACACTGACTCTAATAACACACCTAGCTCTAAACCTGATCCTTACCCTAAACATACCCCTTAAACTAGACCTAGCCATAAACTAACACTAACAGTATCCCTAACCGTATCCCTAGACCTGACATTAGCACTCTACCTAATTCTTGCCTTAAACCTAACACAAAGCAGAGCCCTCATCCTAGCCCTAAACTTAGCCTTAACCCTAACCCGAACCCTAACCCTAGCCCAAACCCTAATTTCAACCCTCGCCCTAGTTCTGAACCTAGGTATAACCACATCCTTTCCCCTTTCCCTAACCCTAACACTATCACTAACACTAAACCTAGCCCTAACTCTAGGCCTAATACTAACACTAACCATAGCTCTAATCCTAGCCCTAATTTGTTGCTAACTGTAACCCTAACTCTAACCTTAGCCCTAAGACTTACCCTAACTGTAGCCCAAGACCTATTTCTAGTACCAAACTTATCTATTGCCTAACCCTAACACTAGCCCTAAACTTAGCCCTAAACCTAGCCATACTCCTAAACCCAGAACTAACCCTAACTCTAAATCTACCCTAACTATAAACCTAAACCTCACCCTAACACTAGCCCTAAACCTAATTCTAATTAGAAAACTAGCCCTAACTCTAGCCATAGCCCACAAACAAAACTGAGCTATAGCTCTAATCCTAACCCTTAACCTAAAACAAATCCTAATGCTACACCTAGTCCTAACCCTATTTCTACAACTAATACTGACCCTGACTCTGACCCTAAAACTAACCCTACCTCTAAACATCACCCTAACCCTAAACCTAACCCAAACACTAGACCTAGCCCTAATCCTAACCCTAAAACTCTCTCTAACTGTAAAGCTAGTTCTTATATTAGCCAGAGGTTTAACCCAAACCGAAAAACTAGCGTTAATCTGATCCTCAACTCTAGCTTTAACACTAACCCTAACCCTAACCCTAACACTAACACTAACCCAAACCCTAAACATATTTTTTACCCTAAGCCAAACTCTCACCCTAATGCTACCCAAGTTCTAACCCTAACCCTTAGCTTACCTCAAACCCTAACTCAATTTCTAGTCCTAACCCTAGCCCTAATTCTGTCTCTAACCCTAACCCGAAGCCTAAGCCTAACCCTTCCCTTAATCTGACCCTAACACTAACCCTAGGTCAAAGCCTGACCTTAACACTAAACCAAACGCTAACACTAGCCCTACCAGTAAACTTATACGTAAAACTAACCATAACACTAGCACTAGACCTAAACTTAATCCTAAATATAGCCATAACTCTAGCCCTAGTCCTAAACAAAAACCTAGCCCTAGTCCTAAAAAAACCTTTAACCTAAAGCAAAGAATAACCCTAGCCCTAGACTTAAACCTAGTTCTAATTCTGAGCCTAACCAAAACCCAAAGCTAGCCCAAACAATGATGCTTACACTAACACAAACCATAGCTCTAAAACTTATCCTAACCAAAAACTTAAATCTAACACTACACATATGTATAACCATAACCCTAGCTCTTACATTATCCATAGCCCTAACACTAGCCATAAACCTCACACAAAACCTAACCCTAATATAAGCCCTAAACCTAGACCTAAAGCATAACCTTAACCTTAACCCTAGCACAAACCCTAAACCTAATGCTTGCCCTAGATCAAACCCTAGCTCAAACTCTAACCCTTACTCTAAATATAACCCTAGCTCTAACCCTAACTCTAACCCTAACCCTCATCCTAACTGAAACCATAGCTCAAATCCTAGCTCTAACTTTATCCATTACCTTAAACATAACCTTAAACATAATGCTAAACCTAGCCCTAACCCTAACCCTAACCCTAACTGTAGCCCTGATTCTAAACATAACCATCTCACTAGCCCTAACCCTAGCTCAAATCCTAACACTTACCCTAAACCAAACCCTAACACTAGTCCTAACAATAATGCTAATCCTAAAACTTGCCTTACAACTAGCCCTAGCCTTAAAACAAAACCAAGCCATATCCCTCACCCTAACCCTTAACCTAAACCAAACCATAAACCTACACCTAGCCCTAACCCTAACTCTAAAAATAACTCTGACCCTGACCCTGATCCTAACACAAATCCTAGCTCTAAACATCACCCTAACCTTAAATTAACCCTAACACCAGACCTTTCCTTAACCCTAACCCTAAAACTAGCCCTAATCTTAACCCTAGTTCGTACATTAGTCATTGTCGTAACACTAGCCCTAACCCTAACACAAATTCTACCCCTAATTCTAATCCTAACCCTAGCTTAAACCCTAATCTTAACCCTAACTAGCCATAACCCTAACCCTAAACTGAGCCCTATCCCTAACTCTAACCTTATCCCTTACCCTAAGAAAAACTCTAAACCAAATGCTAACCCTAGTCCTAACCCTAATCCAAAGCCTAACTTAAACACTAACAGTATTACTAGTCCTAACCCTAGCCCTCATTCTAGTTCTAACCCTAACCTTGACCCTTATTCTGATCCTAACAGTAACCCTAGGTCTAAACCTGACTCTAACCCTAAACCAAACCCTAACACTAGCCCTACTGGTAAGTCTATTCCTATACCGGACCATAACACTAGATCTAGACCCAAAACTAATCCTAAATATAGCTATAATTCTAGCCCTAGACCTAAACAAAACCCTAGCTCTAGCCCTAACAATAAACCTTAACCTAAACTAAACACTTATCCTACCCCTAGACCTAACACTAGTCCTAATTCTGGCTCTAACCCTAACCCTTATCCTATCCGGAACACTGACCCTGACCCTAACATTAACCTATCTCTAAACCTGACCCTAACACAAAACCTAGTCCTAATACTAGACCAAGCCAAAACCCTAACCCTAATACTAGCCCTAAACATAACCCTAGCCCTAACACTATTTTAACCCTAATCTTAAACCTAACAGTAGCCCTAACCCTAACCATAATCCTAACACTAGCCCTAAACCTAACACAAAACCTAGCCATAATCCTAGGCCTAAACTTATCCCTAAGCATAACCCTAACCCTAACCCTAGCCCTAACACTAACACTTGCCTTAGACCTAACCCAAGCTCAAAGCTAAACCCTTACCCTAAACAAAACCCTAGCCCTATACTAAACCGTAACCCTAACCCTAGCTCTTTTCCTAATCTTAATCCTAGCTCAAACTTTAGTTCTAACCCTGTCAATTACCTTAACCCTAACCCTAATTATAAACCTATCCCTAACACTAAACCTAACCCTAACCATAAACCTATCCCAAGACCTAACCATAAACCTAAACCTCACCATAGCCCTAGCCCTAGCAGAAACATTAAGCCTTACACTAAACCTAATCCTAAGACTAGCCCTAAATCATAACCTAACCCTAACCCTAACCTTAAATCTAACATTATCCATTACCCTAAAATTAACCCTAATTGTAATGAAAACTCTAGCCATAGCCCAAACCCTAAACCAAAACCTAACCATAAACATATCCCTAGACCTGAACGTAAACCTAACCCTCGCCCTAGCCATTACCCTAGCTCAAACACTAACCCTTACACTAACCTAACCATAACCCTAGCCCTCAAACTAACACTAAACGTAAACCAAACCCTAGCCCTATCCCTAAACCTAACTCTAATTTTAGACTTAATCCAAACCATAACCTAGCCCTAACCCTAGCTCTAAATCTATCCATTATACTAAACATAACTCTAACCTAATGCTAACCTTAACCCTATTGCTAAACCTAACCCATCCATTACCCTTAACCTTAACTGAAACCTAAACCTAACCCTATCCATTACCCTAACCCTAACCCTAAACCTAACATTCATTCAAGCCCTAAACCTAAACTTTGACCAAAACCAAATGCTAACACTGACCCTAACCCTAATAATACCCCTAACTCTAAATCTGACCCTTACCCAAAACATAGCTCTGACACTAGACCTAGCAATAACCTAACCCTAAAACTATCCTTAATCATAACTCTAGACTTGACATTAGCCCTAGCCTAGTTGTAGCCCTTAACCTAAAAGAAACCCTAGCCCTAAACCTCGCCTTAATCCTAACCTAAACACTATCCCTAGCCCTAATCCTAATTCTAACCCTCACCCTAGCCCTAAAGCTAGCTATAACCCCACCCATTCCCCTAAACTTAATCCTAACTCCAATGCTAATCCTAAACCTAGCCCTACCCCTAGGCCTATCCCTAACACTAACCTTAGCACCCTCATCCTAGCCCTATTTTAGCTTTAACCCTAACACTAAGCCTAAGCCTAGTCCTAAATCTATATCTAACTCTCGTCCTAGCCATTTCCCTAGTTCTAACCCTTTCCCTTACTGTAACACTCACCCTAGCCCTAACCCTAACCCTGGATCTAACCCTAATTCTAAATCTAACCCTAACCCTAAGCCTACACCTCACCCTAACACTAGCCCTATCCCTAACACTAATTCAAAATCTAGCCCTAACCCTAGCCCTAGCCCTAAAAGAAAAATGAGTCATAGGCCTAACCCTAACCCTAACACATAGAAGTCAAAATGAGTGAAACCTGAAAACATAAACTGTTCCTGACAGTGAACCTTGAACTGAGAAGGCCCAACCTGGGAAACATGATAACACTAGGTAAAAGATGAATCCTGACCGGTATCAAAGAAATTTGAACAAAACTAACTCTAACCTGAACATTAGTTCTAACCTTAGCCCTAACCCTAATCCAAAAACTAAGCCTTTCCTGTTTATAGAGCTTGATCATAAAAGTCTCAAACTTGGGGTGCCTAGTAGGGAAAGGTAACAGATGAATCCTGCCCAGTATCAAAAATTCTGACCAATATTTGGGGAAGGTGTTTCAGTACATGCCTATTTACCCTGTTTTCTCCTAATGTGCTCTTCGATAAATTGTTTCTTCATGCTTCAGCTTAAGATACTTTCACAAGAAAAAAAAAACAGAGCATGCCGACAGTGAAGTGATTGAGTGTTGTGAAGTTTCAGGCAGCTAGCACCAACCCTGTTTGATTGCCAGCTCCATTTCCATTCACATCTATAGGCCATAATGTAGTGAAAACTAAAAATTCAAACTTTCCTGACACTGAACCATTGAACCTTGAAGGCCCAAACTTGGGGAGCCTACTAAGGTTGGTCAAAGATGAATCCTGTACAGTATCAAAGTAATCTGACTAAAAAAAAAAAATTCAAAGCTCTTTCAGTACATGTGTATTTTGCTTGCTCCTAAAGCACTCAGAGATAAAGCTGTTTCTTTCTACTTCAGCTTAGGGATACTTCACAGGAAACAAACCAGAGAATATTCACTGAGAACTGATTGAGTGTGTGAAGTTTCAAGTAGCTAGCACAAACCCTGTTTGATTTCCAGCTTCATTTCCATTCACCCCTATAGGGCAAAAAGAAGAGAAACATGAAAATTGAAACTGTTCCTGAGAGAAAACCCTTTTACGTAGGAGGCCCAAACATTTGGAGTATAGTCAAAATAGGAAAAAGGTGAATCCTGCCCAGTAACATAGAAATTAAAAACAAACAAACAAACAAACAAAAAACTAACTCTAACCCTAATACCTGGTCTAAACCTAGTCCTAACACTAAGTCTAACCCTAAACCTAATCTGTTTAGAGAAACTTTGATCATAGAAGTTTCAAAATTGGGGAGTCTAGTGGGGCAAGCTTACAGAAGAATCATGGGCAGTTTCAAAGAAATCTGACAAAATAATTGGGTGAGCTACTTCAGTACATGCTTATTTCCCTGTTTTCTCCTAAAGTGTTCTCAGATAAATTCATATTGCATGCTTCAGCTTATTACTTATTACACAAGGAACAAACCAGAGAGTGCCCACAGAGAACTGATTGAGTGTGTGAAGTTTTAAGCAGTTAGCACCAACCTTGTTTGATTTCCAGCTCCATGTCCATTTACCATGTAGGTCAAAGAGATGTGAATCCCTAAAATACAAATTGTTCCTGTCAGCAAAGAATTGAATCAAGAAGGCCGAAATCTGGGGAACATAGTAAGGCTAGGTAAAAATGTATCCTGCCCAGTATCAAAGAAATTTGAACAAGACAAACTCTAACCCTAACACTAGACCTAACTCTAACCTAACCTGTTTAGAGAACCTTTGATCATAGAAGTCTCAAAGATGAGGAGCCTAGTGGGGCAAGCTAACAGATGAACCCTGCCCAGTATGAAAGAATTCTGACCAAATGATTGTGGGAGGTAGTTCAGTACATGCATTTTTTTCCTGTCATCTCCTAAAATGCCCTCGCATAGTGTTGTTTTTGCATGCCTCATCTTTGGGATACTTTCACAAGGATAAAACCAGAGTGTCCTCACAGAGAACTGATTGAGAGTGTGAAGTTTCAAGCAGCTAGCAAAAACCCTGTTTGATTTTCAGCTCCATTTCCATTTACTCATATAGGTCAAAATGAAGTGAAATCTTAAAAAAGACTGAAATACAGACAGCAAACCAGTGAACCTAGAAGTCCCAAACCAGGGGAAGAAAGTAAGGCTAGGTAAAAGATAAATCCTGCCTAGTATCAAAAAAAATTGAACAAAACTACTGTAAACCTAACACTAGATGTATCCTTAATCCTAACCCTACAGCTCACCCTAGCCTGTTTAGAAAACCTTTGATCATAGAAGTCCCAAACTAATGGAGCCTAGTGGGGAAAGCTAACAGATGAATCCTTCACAATATCAAAGAAATCTGAGCAAATAATTGGGGGAAGTGTTTCAGTATATGCATATTTCCTTTATTTCTCCAAAAGTGCTCTGAAATAAAGTTGCTTTGCATGTTTCAGCCTGGGGCAACATTCACAAGAAACAAACCAGAGAGTGCCCACAGAGAATTGATTGTGTGCAGTTTCAAGCAGCTAGCACCAACCCTGTTTGATTTCATGCTCCATTTCTCTTCAACAAAATAGTTCAAAATTAAGTGAAACCTTAAAATACAAACTGTTCCTGACAGCAAACCATTGAACTGAGAAGGCCCAAACCAGGGAACATGTGAGGCTAGGTAAAATATGAATCCTGCCCAGTATCAAAGATACATGACTCTAACCCTAACACTAGGTTTAAACCTAGCCCTTACTCTAAACATAAAACAAACTCTAATCTGTTTAGAGAAACTTTTATCACAGAAGTCCCAAATTAAGGGAGCCTAGTGGGGCAAGCTAACAGATGAATCTTGTGCAGTATCATAGAAATCTGACCAAATAATTTGGGGAGGTAGTTCAGTACATGTATATTTCCCTGTTGTCTCCAACAGTACTTTTGGATAAATGTTTTTGAATGCTTCAGCTTTGGGATAGAATTACGGTAGTTTTAGGGTTAGAGTTAGGGTTAGGGCTAGGATTATCATTAGGGTTAGGGTTAGGTTTAGTGTAATGGATACGGTTAGATTTAGGTTTAGGTTTAGGGTTAGGGTTAGATTTAAGTTTAGGGTTAAGGTTAGGGCTATGGTTATGTTTAGGTTTATGGTAAGGGTTAGGATTTGAGCTAGGGTTAGGGTTATAGCGAGTGTTAGGTTTAGGGTTAGGTCTAGGTTTGGTTTTCTGGTAGGGTTAGGGTTATGGTTAGGGTTAAGTCTAGGGTTACAAATAGGTTTAGGGTTAGGTTTAGTGTATTTTGTAGATTTACAGCTAGGGTTAGGGCTAGGGTTAAGGTTAGGTTTAGGGCTAGGGTTAGGGTTAGATTTACAGATATTTCTAGATTTATGTTTATGGTAAGTGTTAGGCTTTGAGCTAGGGTTGGGACTAAGGCTAGGGTTAATTTAGGTTTAGGGTTAGGGTTAGGATTGGGGCTAGTGTTAGGGTTAGGGTTATGCTTAGGGCTAGGTTAAGGCCTAGGATTAGCTCTAGGTTTTGTGTTAGGTTTAGACCTAGGGTTAGGGCTGTGGGTAATGTAAGAAATAGGGATATGAGTAGGGCTAGTTTTAGGGTTAGGGTTATGGTAGGTCTAGTGTTAGGTTTATATTTTCGGTTAGGTCAGGTTTAGAGGTAGGTTTACTGTTAAACGCTGGTCAGTGTTCAGGTTAGAGTTAGAGTTAGAGTTAGGGTTATAGCCAGAATTAGGACTAGGTTTAGGTCTAGGGGTAGGAGTAGTGTTTGGGTGAGGGTAAGGGTTATTGTTAGGGCTAGGACTAGGTTTTTGTTTAGGTCTAGGGCTAGAGTTTTAAGGCTAGCTTTAGGATTAGATTTAGATCTAAGGCTAGTGGTAGAGTTAGGTTTAGGAATAAGTTTATTGGTAGTGCCAGTGTTAGAGTTTGGTCTAGGGTTAGGGTCAGGTTTACACCTAAGTTTAGTGTTAGGGTCAGAATAAGGGTCAGGATTAGCATTAGAGTTTGGGGTAGAATTAGAGCTAAAATGAGGGCTAGGTTTAGAAATATTAATGGGGTTAGGATTTTGGTTAGACTAAGGATTAGGGATAGGTCTAGGGTTAACATTAGGGTTAGGATTTTGCTTAGGGTAAGGGATAAGGTTAGGGTTTGGGTTAATGATAGAAAGCAATGGCTAATGTTAGAACTAGGGTTACAATTAGGGTTAGTTTTAGGGTTAGGGTTAGGGGTAGGGGTATGTCTAGGGTTAGGTTTAAGGTTAGGATGATATTTAGAGCTAGGGTTAGTGTTAGGATATGAGTCATGGTCAGGGTTTGGGTTAGGACTTGAATTAGTGATAGGGTTACTGTTAGGTTTTTGTTTAAGTTTAGGATGGTGTCTAGAGCTAGGGTGAGCATTAGGATACGAGTCTGTGTCAGGGTTACATTTAAGGTTAGGGTTAGGAGTTGAATTTAGGGCTAGGGTAAGGTCTAGATGTAGTGTTACTGTGTCTTAAGTTAATGTTTAGGGTTAGGGCTATTGCTTGGTTTTGTTTTACTCTTAGGGTTAGGGTTAGTGCTAATTTTATGATTAGCATTATGGTTAGGGCTAGTGTTAGTGTTAGGCTTAAGCTTAGGTTTAGGGTTAGATTTAGATTTATGGTTATATCTAGGTTTAGGGTTAGGACTGAGGATAGGGCAAGGGTTAGGGCTGGGTCAGATTATGGTATGTAATAGGATTAGAACTAGGGATAGAGCTAGTGTGAGTTAGAGTTAGTCTTAGGGCTTGGGTTAGGGAAATGGATAAATTAGGGCTAGGATTAGGTCTATGGTTAGTGTTAAGTTTAAATATAGAGTAGGGTCTGAGTTAGTATTAAGTTTAGGTAAAGAGAGAATGTTATAGCTAGGTTTAGAGGTAGGGTGATATTTAGAATTAGGGTTAGAGCTTGGGTTATAGTTAGGGTTATGATTAAGGCTAGGTTAAGTGCTGGGATGAGGGCTAGTGTTTGTTTTAGGGTTAGGGCTAGGATATGGGGTACAGCTAATTTCAGGTCTAGAATTATGTTTAAAGATAATTTTATGTTTAGGATTATGGCTATGTCTAGTGTAAAGGTTAGGTTTAGGGGTAGGGTCAGGATTAGGGCTAGGGGTATTTTTATGGACAAGGTCTAGGTTAAGGTTTGGGATAGGTTAAGGTCTAAAGTTAGGGATTGAATTAGCATTAGGGTTAGGGTTAGAGTAATGATAGGGTTAGTATTAGGGCCCAGGTTAGGTTTAGGGTTATGGATAGAAATAGGATTAGAGATAGCTTTAGGTTTAGACCTAGGGTTAGCATTAGGGTTAGGGTCATGTTTATGGAAACGGATAGGGTTAAACTAGGGTTGGGACTAGGGTTATGGTTATGATTAGGGCTAGGGTTATGATTAGGGCTTGGGTTAGGTTTAAAGCTCAGGATAGGGCTCAGATTATGGCTAGGTTTCAGGTTAAGTTAGTGCTATGGTTAGGGTTATGGCTAATGTAAGTACTAGAGTTACATTTAGGGCTAATTTTAGGGTTAAGGCTAGAAATAGGATGAGTGTTAGGCTTAGGTTTATGGTAAGGGTGATGTTTAGAGCTAGGGTTAATATTAGTGTCAGAGTCAGGATCAGAGTTAGTTTTAGTGTTTGGCTTAAAACTCGAATTAGGTCTAGGGTTAGGGGTAGGTGTATGGTTAGGGTTTCGTTTAGTTTAAGGATTAGTGTTAGAGCTATGGCTCAGTTTTGTTTTAGGCTAGTTCTAGGGTTAGGGCTAGTTTTAGGATTAGTGTTAGGCTTAGGGCTAGTGTTTGGGTTAGGCTTAGGCTTCAGATTAGGGTTAGATTTAGAGATAGGTGTTGATCTAAGGTTAGTGCTAGGGCTAAGGATAGGGCAAGGGTTAGGACAATGGTTAGGGCTAGGGTTATGTTTATGGTAAGGAATAGGGTTAGAACTAGTGATAGGGCTAATGTGAGAGTTAGTTCATCTTATGGCTAGGTTTAGGGTTATGGTTAGGGATAGGGCTAAATTAGGGCTAGAGTTAGTGTTAGGTTTAGGCCTAGGTTTAGGGTTATGTTTAGTTTAAAGGAATGGGTTATAGCAAGATCGTGGGCTTGGCAAGGGTTAGTATTAGGATTAGGGCCAGGGTTAGGGTTAAGGTTATGATAAAGGCTAGGGTTTAGGGCTAGGATGAGGGCTAGTGTTTGCATTAGGTTTAGGGCTAGTATTAGGTCTGGGTTTAATGTCAGGTCTAGGGTTACAATTAGGGATACATTTAGTGTTAGGTTTATGGCTTGGTCCAGTGTAAGGGTTAGGTTTAGGGTAAGGGTCAGTTTTAGAGCTAAGGATATTATTAGGATCAGAATCAAGGTTAGGGTTTGGATTAGGTTAGGGTTTAAGTTTAGGGCTCAAATTAGCATTAGATTTAGGGTTAGGGTAATGACAGGGTTAGGTTTAGGGTTTAGTTGTGGTTTAGTGTAATGGGTAGGGTTAGGGTTAGGCCTATGGTTAGCATAAGGGTTAGGGTTATCATTAGGGTATTGGATAGAGTTAGACCTAAGTTTAGGGCTAGGGTTATGTATAGAATTAGGGATTTTGTTTGGGTTAGTGTTAGGTTTAAGTTAAGGGTTAAAGCTAGGATAAGGACTCTGATTAGGCCTAGGTTTTGGGTTAGGTTAGGGCTAGGGTTAAGACTATGGCTAATGTACAAAGTAAGATTATGATTAGCGCTGGTTATAAGATTATGGTTAAGGCTAGGTCTAGTGTTAGGGTTAGATTTACGTTTACAATGATTTTAGAGCTAGGTTTAATGTTAGGGTCAGAGTCAGGGTCAGGGTTAGTTTTCAGGTTAGGACTAGAATTAGGGATAGGGTTATGGATAGGGTTAGGGCTAGGTGTAAGGTTAGGGTTTGGTTTAGGTTAAGGGTTAAGATTAGGGCTATAACTCTGTTTTGTTTTAGGGCTAGGGCTAGGGTTAGGGCTAAGATTAGGTCTAGGTTTAGGGTAATGGTAAGGGAAAAGGTTAGAACTACCCTATAGGTCTAAAGTAAGAGTTATAGTTAGTCTTAGGGCTAGGGTTATGTTTAGTTTTAGGGATAAGGGCTAAGTTAGTTATGGGATTAGGGCAAATGTTAATGTTAGAGTTAGGCCTAGGGTTAGGGCTAGGTTTAGTGTTAGGGTTTGGATCAGGATTAGATTTAGGGTAAGGGATGAATTTTAGGGATAGAGTGAGGGTTAGAATTAGGGCTAGGGTTAGGTTTATGATGAAGGTGAGGATTATGTCTAGGATGTGGGTTAAGGTTTGTGTTAGGGTTAGGACTAGGATTAGAGCTAGGGCTAATGTCAGGTCTAGGGTTAGAGTTAGGGATAGTTTTAGGGTTATGTTTATATCTAGGTCTATTGTAAGTGTTAGGTTTATGGTTAGGGTCAGGTTTAGAGCTAGGGGTATTATTAGGGTCAGGGTTAGGGTTTAGGTTAGGTTATGATTTATGTTTAGGGCTCAAATTAATATTTGGTTTAGTGATAGGTTAAGAATAGTTTTAGGTTTAGGGTTCAAGTTAGGTGTAGGGTAATGTATAGTGTTAGAGATGGGCATAGGATTAGGGTTTGGCCTAGGGTTAGCATAAGGTTTAGGGTTATCCTTAGGGTGATGGATAGGGTTAGAGCTAGGGTTAGGGCTAGCGTTATGCTTAGGATTGGATCTAAGGTTAGACTTAGGCTTAGGGCTAGGGCTATGGTTAGCGTTAGGGTTAAAGATAGGGTAGGGCTTGGATTAGGGCTAGATTTTGCAATAGGTTAGGGCTATCACTAAATTAAGATCTTGTTATGATTAGGGCTAGTTTTAGGGTTAATATAAGGGCTAGGTATAGTTTCAGGGTTAGGGTGATGTTTACAGCTAGGGTTAATGTCAGGGTCAGTGTTCAGATTAGGATTATGGTTAGAATTAAAGCCAGAATTAGGACTAGGGTTAGGTCTAGGGGAAGAGTTAGTGTTTGGCTTAGGCTAAGGGTTATTATTAGGGCAAGGTCTAGGTTTTTCTTTAGGTCTAGGGCTAGAGTTATGGCTAGATTTAGGATTAGGTTTAGGTCTAGGGCTAGTGTTAGAGTTTGGTTTAGGGTTAGGTTCAGGTTTAGACCTACGATTAGTGTTAGGTTCAGAATAAGGTTCAGGGTTAGGGTTAGGGTTGGGTTATGGTTAGTGCCAGAATGAGGGCTAGAGTTAGGACTAGTAATAGGATTAAGGTTTGGGTTAGGTTAAGGATTAGGGTTAGAATTAGGATTAGAATTAGTGTTAGGTTTTTGGCTTAGGGTAAGGGATAGAGTTAGAGCTAGGGTTAGGGCTAGGGTTAGGGTGAAAGCTAGGTCTAGAGCTCAGATTAGGGCTAGTTTTTGTGTTAGGATTAGGGCTAGGGTTAGAGTAACAGCTAATGAAAGAACTAGGGTTACATTTAGGGTTAATTTTAGGGTTACGGTTAGGAGTTAGACCTCTTGTGTTAGGATTAGGTTTAAGGCTAGGGTGATATTTAGAGCTAGTGTTAGTGTTAGGGTAGTAGTCAGGATCAGGGTTAGATTTAACGTTAAGGTTAGGACTCAAATTATGGCTGGGGTTACTGTAAGTGTTTGGTTTAAGGTTAGGATGGTGTTTAGAGCTAGGGTGAGTGTTAGGATATGAGTCAGAGACAAGGTTAGTATTCAGGTTAAGGTTGGACTCGAATTAGGGATAGGGTTAGGTCTAGGTGTAGTATTAGGATTTGGTTTAAGTTAAGGTTTAGTATTAGGACTATTGCTTGGTTTTGATTTACTGCTAGGGTCAGGGTTAGGGCTAGTTTTATGAGTAGCGTTAGGGTTAGGGCTAGTGTTTATGTTAGGCTTAGGCTTAGGGTTAGTGTTAGATTTAGAGTTAGGGATAGATCTAGGGTTACGGCTACGAATAAGGACAGGGCAAGGTTTATGGCTAGGGTTAGAACTAGGGTTAGGGTTACGGTAATAGATAGGGTTAGAACTAGGGATAGGGCTAGTGTGAAAGAGTTAGTCTTAGGGCTAGGGTTAGAGTTAGGGATAGGGTTAAATTTGGCATAGATTTAGGGCTAGGGTTATTGTTCAGCTTAGGCCTAACATTAGGTTTATGGTTAGGGTTAAGTTTAGGGTAAGGATTGGCATTATAGCTAGGTTTAGAGGTTGGGTGAGGGTTAGAATTAGGGTTAGGACTATGGTTAGGGTTAGGGTTATGATAAAGGCTAGTTTTAGGGCTAGGATGAGGGCTAGGTTTTGTTTTAGGGTAGGGCTAAAATTAGGGCTAGGACTACTATCAGGTATAGGGTTATGGTTAAAGATAGAATTAGGGTTAGGTTTATGGATACAGGTAGTTTAAGGGTTATGTTTAGTTTTAGGTCAGGTTTAGAGCTAGGGGTGTTATTAGGGTCAGGGCCTTGGTTAGGGTTTGGGATAGGCTATGGCTTAAATTTAGGGCTTGAATTAGCATTAAGGTTAGGGTTACGGTAATGATAGGTGAGGTTTAGGGTTTAGGTTTGGTTTAGGGTAATGGATAGGGTTAGGATTAGGGATAGGGTTAGGTTTAGGCCTAAGGTTAGCATTAGTGTTAGGGTTATAGTTATGGCAATAGGTAGGGTTAGAGCTAGGGTTAGGGCTAGGGTTATGGTTCTGATTAGGACTAGGTTTAGGGTTAGTGTTAGGGTTAAAGCTTGGGTTAGGTCTTGAATTAGGGCTAGGTTTTGTGTTAAGTTAGTGCTAGGATTAGGGTTACAGCTATTGTAAGTACCAGGGTTACATTTAAAGCTAAATTTAGGTTTAGGGTTGGGGCTACGTCTAGTGTTAGGTTTAGGTTTAGGGTTAGGGCGATCTTTAGAGGTAGGGTTAGTGTTATGGTCAGATTCAGGGTCAGGGTTAGTTTTTGGTTCAGCTTAAAACTCGAATTAGGGCTAAGTTTAGGGTTAGGCTTAGGGGTTGGTTTAAGTTAAGGGTTAGGTTTAGTGCTATATCTGGGATTTGTTTTAGGGCTAGGGCTAGGATTACGGCTAGTTTTAGAATTAGCATTAAGGTTAGGCTAGTTTTAGGTTTAGGTTTAGGCTTAGGGTTAAAGTTAGATTTAAAGTTAGAGTTAGATCTAGGTTAGGGCTAAGGCTAAGGATAGGGCTAGGGTTAGGGCTAGGATTATTGTTCCAGTAAGTTATAGGTTTAGAACTAGGGATGGGGCAAGGGTGAGAGTTAGAGTTAGTCTTAGGGCTAGGGTTAGGGCTAAGGTTAGGGATAGGCGTAAATTAGGGGTAAGCTTAGGGCTAGGGTTAGGGCTAAGATTACTGTTAGTGTTAGGGTTAGGCCTAAGGTTAGGGTTATGGTTAGGATTAAGGCTAGGTTTAGGGCTAGAATAAGCCCTGGGGTTTGTGTTAGGGTTAGAGCTAGGATTAGGGCTAGTGCTAATGTCAGGTCTAAGGTTACGGTTGGGGATAGATTTAGAATGTTTTATGGCTAGGTCTAGTGTAATGGTTAGGTTTAGGGTAAGGGTCAGGTTTAGAGCTAGGGGAATTATTATGGTAAGATTCAGGGTTAGAGTTTGTTTGAGGTTAGGGTTTAGGGTTAGGACTCTAATTAGCTTTCGGGTCTGGGTTAGGGTAATGATAGGTTTTTGTTAAGGGTTCAGTTTAGGTTTAGGGTAATTGATAAGGTTAGGGTTAGCAATAGGACTAGAGTTAGCATTAGGGTCAGGGTTATGGTTAGGATAATGGATAGGGTTAGAGCTAAGCTTAGGGCTAGGTTTATGGTTAGAAATAGGTCTTGAGTTAGGGTTAGGGTTAGGGTTAGATCCAGGGTTAGGTTTAGGGTTATGTTTAATGAAAGAGTTGAGTTTTGAGGTAGGTTTAGGGCTAGGGCGTGGGTTAGGTTTAGGGTTAGGTCTAGAGATAAGATTACAGTATGGTTAGGGTTAGGATTAGGATTAGGGCTATGGTCATCATTAGGGGTAGTGTTAGGATTAGGGTGATGGATACGATTAGATGTAGGTTTAGGTTTATGGTTAGAGTTACATTGAGGTTTAGGCTTAGGGTTAGGGCTATGGTTATGGTTAGGTTTATGATAAGGGTTAGGGTTTGAGCTAGGGTTAGGTCTATGGTGAGGGTGAGGTTTAGGGTTAGGTCTAGGATTAGCTTTTTGGTTAGGTTTAGGGTTAGAGTTAGGCCTAGGGTTATCAATAGAGTTAGGGTTATGTTTAGGGTAATGGGTATCATTAGAGCTAGGTTTAGTGCTAGAATTAAGGTTAGGATTAAGGCTAGGGTTAGAGTTAGATTTATGGATATGTGTAGGTTTATATTTAGGGTAAGGGTTAAGTTTTGAGCCAGGGTTAAATCTAAGGTGAGGGTTAGGGTAGAGTTAGGGCTATGGTTTGTGTTAGGGTTACGCCTAAGGCTAGATTAAGGACTAGGATAAGATCTAGATTTTGTGTTAGGTTTAGGCCTAGGGTTAAGGCTATGGGTAATATAAGAGCTAGGGTTATGATTAGGGCTAGTATTAGGGTTAGAGTTATGGCTAGGTCTAGTGTTAGGTTTAGATGATGGTTAGGCTCAGGTTTAGAGATAGGTTTACTGTTAAAGGCAAGGTCAGTGTTCAGGTTAGAGTTAACGTTAGGGTGAAAGCCAGAATTAGGAAAAGGTTAAGTTTAGGGGTAGAGTTAGTGTTTCTTTTAGGTTAAGGGTTATTGTTAGGGCAAGGACTAAGTTTTGTTTAGGTCTAGGGCTAGAGTTATTGCTAGATTAAGGATTTGGTTTAGGTTTAGGGCTAGTGTTAGGGTGAGGTTTATGTATATGTTTACTATAAGGCTTGTTTCAGGGTTCGGTTTAGGGTTAGGTTCAGGTTTAGATCTATAATTATTGTTAGTGTCAGAATAAGGGTGAAGGTTAGGGTTAGGTTTGGGGTTAGAATTAGAGCTAGAATGAGTGCTTGGGTTAGGACTAGAAATAGGGTTAGGCTAAGGATTAGGATTAGGACTAAGGTTAGCATTATGGATAGGGATTGGCTTAGGGTAAGGCATACAGTTAGGGCTAGAGTTAGGGTTAGGTTTAGGACTAGGGTTAGGGTTAGTGTTAAATCTAGTGTTAGGGCTCAGATTAGGGCTATTTTTTGTTAGGGTTAAAGCTAGAGTTAGGGCTAAGGCCAATGTAAGAACTCTTTGCCAAGAGCTCACACACAGTTGAGATTTCCATCTGAGCTGATAGCATATGTGCAGCCAAGACTTCCATCTGTGAAGAGAGCTCATGCACTGCGTAGACTTCTGGCTTTCCACTGAGCCCAGAGCAACCACACAGCCGAGCCTTCCATCTGCACAGAGAGCTCCAGCGTGGCCCTAGTTTTCTTCAAATTTCTATGAGGGTTAGGGCTAAGGCTAAGGTTAGGATTAGGGTTACAGCTAGTTTTAGTGCTACATTTAGGGCTAGGTTTGGGGAGGAGGTTTATGGCTAGTGTTAGGACTATGGGAAATGTAAGAACTAGGATTATGGTTATGGCTAGTTTTAAGGTTAGGGTTAAGGATAGGTCTAGTGTTAGGGAAGGTTTGGGATAGTATAAGGTTTAGAGCTAGGGTTTGTGTTAGGGTAAGGGTCAGTGTTCAGGTTAGCATTGGATTTACAGTTAGGAGCACAATTTTACTTGGGTTAGTTCTAGGGGTATTGTCATTTGTTGCGTTAGACTAATGGTTATTGATAGTGCTGGAGCTAGGTTTTTGTTTAGGGCTCTGGCTAGAGTTATGGCTATCTTTAGGATTAAGTTTAGGTCTAGTGTTAATGTTATGGTTAGTTTTAGGTATAGGTTTACCCATAGGGCTAGTGTTAGTGTTTGGTTTAGGGTTAGGGTCAGGCTTAGTCCTAAGGTTAGTGTTAGGGTCAGAATAAGGCTCAGGGATAGGCTTATTGTGTGGGTAAGTGTTAGAGATAGAATGAGGCCTAGGGTTAGGACTAGTAATAGAGTTAGGGTTTGGGGTAGGCTAAGGATTTGGGTTAGGACTAGGTTAGCATTAGGGTGAGGGTTGGCATAGGGTAAGGGATAGGGTTAGAGCTAGGGTTAGGGTTAGGGTTAGTGTTAGCTTTAGGGTTAAAGCTAGGGTTAGGGTTCAGATTAAGGCTAGGTTTTCTGTTAGGGTTAGGGCTATTGCTAATGTAAGACCTGACATTAGGATTGGCACTAGTTTTAGGATTATGGTTAGGGCTAGGTTTAGTGTTCGGTTTAGGTTTAGGGTTAGGGTTATGTTTAGAAATAAGGTTAGTTTTAGGATCAGAGTCACGGTCATTATTAGTTGTACTGTTAGGTTTAGGACTCAAATTAGGGCTAGGGTAAGGGCTAGGTATAGTGTTAGTGTTTGGTTTAGGTTAAGGTTTAGGGTTAGAGCTGTAGCTCCGTTTTGCTTGACTGCTATGCCTATGGTTAGGGATAGTTTTCAAATTAGCATTAGGATTAGGGCTAGTGTTAGGGTGAGGTTTAGGTTTTAGGTTAGGGTTAGATTTATAGTGAGGGTTAGATCTAGGTTTATGGCTAGGACTAAATTTTGGGCTAGGGTTAGGGCTAGGCTTTGGGACATGGTAAGGGATAATTTTAGAACTAGGGTTAGGGCTAGGTCAAGAGTTAGAGTTAGTATTGGTGTTAGGGCTAAATTAGGTATAGGATTTGAGCTAGGTTTAGTATTAGGGCTAGGTCTTGGTTTAGGGCTAGGGTTAGAATTAGGGTTAGGGTACGTTTTAATATTATACCTAGGTTAAGGTCTAGGGTGAGGGTTCACTTTAGGGTTAGGCCTAGTGATAGAGTTAGGGTTTAGATTAAGGCTAGGTTTAGGGCCAGGATAACGGCTTTATTTATTTATTTATTTATTTTTAGCATAAGGGCTAACATTAGGGCTAGTGCTAATGTTAGGTCTTGGGTTAGGGTTAGGGATAGTTTCAGGGTTAGGTTTATGACTATGTATAGTGTAAGGTTTAGGTTGAGGGTTAGGGTCACTTTTGGAGATAGGGGTATTATTAGGGTCAGGGTAACAGTTAGGGTTTGTTTAAGTTAAGGTTTAGGGTTAGGGCTCAAATTAGGTTATGCTTATGTTTAGGGTTAGGATAATGGATATGGTTAGGTTTAGGGTTCAGGTTAGGTTTATGGTGATGAATAGGGTTAGGGTTATTGATAGAGTTAGGGTTATCCTAGGATTAGTATTAGGGTTAGGGTTAGGGTTAAGGTAATAGATAGGATTGGAGCTAGAGTTAGTTCTAGGGTTATGGTTAGGATTAAGGCTAGGGTTAGGATTAGGTTTAGAGTTAGGTTAGTGTTAAAGCTAGTGTTAGGATTAGGGTTAGGGGTAGGTTTTTAGTTAGGTTAGGGTTAGGGTAGTGCTATGGCTATTATAAGAACTAGGGTTACGATTAGGGCTAGTTTTAGGGTTAGGTTCAGGGCTATGTCTAGTGTTAAGGTTAGGTTATATTTAGAGTGATGATTTGAAATAGGGTTACTGTTAGCGTCAGAGTCAAGGTCAGTGTTAGTTTTAGGGTTAGGGATAACTCTAGAATGAAGGCTAGAGTTATGGGTTGTGTAGGGTTAGGTTTTGTGTTAGGGTTAGGGCAAGAATTGGGGCTAGGTCTAATATCAGGTCTTAGGTTACAGTTAGGTTAGTGTGAGGGTTAAGACTAGGGCTCAGTTTTGCTTTGGAGCTACAGCTAGGTTTAGAACTAGTTTAAGATTAGCAATAGTGTTAGGGCTAGTGGTAGGGTGAGGTTTAGGATTAGGGTTAGGGTTATATTTTGAGTTATGATTAGGACTTGGGCTAGGTTTAGGGGTTAGGTTAAGGCTAGTGTTAAGGTTATGGTAACAGATAGAGTTAGTACTAGAAATAGGTCTAGGGCAAGAGCTAGAGTTAGTGTTAGGGGTAGGGTTAGAGTTAGGGTTACGATTTGTGTTACAGTGTTAGTGTTAGTGTTAGGGTTAGGGTTAGCATTAGTGTTAGTGTTGGATTATGGTAAAGGTTAGGGTTAGGGGAAGGCATGTAGTTATACCTAGGTTCAGAACTAGGGCGAGGGTTGAAATTAGGGATTGGGTTATGGTAGGTTCAGGTTAGGATGAAGGCTAGTTTTAGGGCTCGGATGAGGGCTTGGGTTTGTGTTAGGTTTATGGCAAGAATTAGGTCTATGGCTTATGTCAGTTATGGTTACACTTAGGGATAGTGTTAAGGTTAGGTTTATGGCTAGGTCTATTGTAAGGGTTAGGTTTCGGGAAAGGGTCCAGTTTAAAGCTAGGTGTATTGTTAGGGTAAGTGTCTTGTTTAGGGTTTGGTTTAGGCTATGGTTTAGGTTTAGGTCTTGATTTAGCATTAGGTTTAAGGATTGGGTTAGAGTAATTAATAAGGTTAGGTTTAGTGTTCAGGTCAGTTTTAGGAAATGGATAGGGATAGTGTTAGAGATAGGTTTAGAGTTAGGCCTAGGGTTAGCATTTGGATTAGGCTTATGTTTAGGGTAATGGATAGGTTGAGGGCTAGGGTTATGGTTAGGATTAGAGCTAGTGTTAGGGTTAGGGTTAAGGCTAGGGTTAGTGTTAGGGTTAGGTTTAGGGTAAGCATTAGGGTTTGAGCTATGGTTAGGGCTAGGGCAATGGTTAGGGTTAGTGTGACATCTAGGTTTAGGATTAGAGTTAAGTTTAGAGCTAGGTTTAGCATTAGGGTTAGGGTTATGTTTAGGGTAATGGATAGAGTTATAACTAGGGTTTGGCCTTGGTTATGGTTAGGATGAGGACTAGGGTGAGGATTAGGGTTAGGTCTAGATTTATATTTGTGCATGCGTTAGTGTTTGAGCTAGGGTTAATGTTAAGGCAAGGGTTAGGGTTAGGGTTAGGGTTAGGGTTAGATCTAGGGTAATGGTTAGGGTTATGCTTAGAGCTAGGTTTTATGTGAGGCTTGGGGCTAACATTAGGGCTATATGTAATGTAAGACCTAGAGTTAGGTATTATGGCTAAATTTGGGGTTAGCATAAAATTTAGAGCTAGGATTTGTGTTACAGAAAGGGACAGTGTTTGGGTTAGGGTTGTGGCCAGAATTAGGACTAGGTTTAGTGCTAGAGGTATAGATAGTGTTTGGGTTAGGTTAAGGGTTATTGTGAGGGCTAATGCTAGGTTTTTCTTTAGGTCTAGACCTAAAGTTAAGGCTAGATTTTGAATTAGGTTTAAATCTATGGATAATGGTAGTGTTAGGTTTAGGTATAAGGTTACCAGTAGGGCTAGGGTTAGGGTTTGGTTTGGAGTTATGATCAGGTTTAAACCTCTGGTTTGTGTGATGGTCAGAATAAGGGTCAGGGTTATTTTTAGGGTTTTGGTAAGGTTTAGATCTAGAATTAGTTCTAGGGTTAGGACTATTAGTAAGGTTAATAATTGATTAGCCTAAGAATTAGGAATAGGTCTAGGGTTACCATTAAGGTTAGGGTTTTGCTTAGGGTAAGGAATAGGGTTAGACATAGGTTTAGGGCTAGGGTTAGGGTTAGGGTTAGGGTTAAAGCTAGTTTTAGGGCTGAGATTAGGGCTAGTTTTTGTGCGAGGTTTAAGGCTAGGATTTGGGCAATGACAAATCCCTAACTCTGACTCATATCCTAACACTCACCCTAGCTCTAAACACCACCCTAACCTTAAACCAAACCTTACAGTAATCCCAGCCTTAATTTGAGTCCTAAACCTAACCCTAAAACTAAACCTGACACTGACTATCAACCTAACACTAACACTAGCTCTGTATTTCACCCTAACCTTAAACCTAATCCTAACACCAGAAGTTTAACCCCTAACCATAAACCCAAAACTAACCCTAAAATCCATAGTTCTTACATTAGCCATTGCTCTCACCCTAGCCATAACCCTAACACAAAAGTAGCCCTAATGTGAGCCCTAAACCTATCTTTAACCCCAATCCTAGCCCTAACCCTAGCTCTAATCCTATCCCTTACCCTATGCCAAACCCTAAACCTAATGCTAATAATAAGCCTAATCCTAATTCTATTCCTCAACCTAACCCAAACCTTAACCCTATTACTTGTCTTAACCCTAGCCCTCATTCTAGCTCTAACCATAACCCAAACCCTAACCCTAACCCTGACCCTTATTCTGACCTGAACACTAATCATAGGTCTAAACCTGAACCTAACCCTAAACTGAACCCTAACCTTAGCCCTATTGGTAACCTTATACCTAAACCTAACCCTAACACTAGCCCTAGACCTAAACCTAATACTAATCTATCCAAAACTCTAGCCCTAGACCTAAAGAAAAACTTAGATCTAGCCCTAAAAATAACCCTTAGCCTAAAGACAAAAACTAATCCTTCCAGTAGTCTTAACCCTAGTCCTAATTCTGGCTTTCCCATTAACCATAACCCTAAACTGAACACTGACCCGGACACTAACATTAACCCTATCTCTAAACATCACCCTAAACCTAAACCTAACCCTAAAACTATACTTGCTCTAACTTTAACCCTAAAAGTAGCACTGATCATAACAAAGTTCTCACATTTACCATAGCCCTAACCTATTGCAATACCTAGCCCTAACCCAAGACCTACCCTAGCTTTAACACTAAAGCTAACCATAACTCTAACCTTAGCCCTAAACATAAACCTAGGCCTAACCCTAGACCTTACCTAAGCATAACACTAGCCCTATGACATTACCATAATGATAACCCTAACGCTTATGCTAACCCTAGACTGAACCCTAATCCTGTACTTAACCCAAACCCTCTCCATTGCCCTAAACTTAACCTCAACTCTAAACCTAAAACTATCATTAACCTATCCCTAACCATATTGATAATTCAAGCCTTAACCCTAAACCTTAATCTAATAAAAACCCTCTCCTGACCCTTACCCCAATTATACCCATAGCTCTAAACCTGACCCTAACAAGAAACCTGAACCTTACAATAGACTTAGCTATAAACTTAACCCTAAAACTCTCCCTAACTGTAACCCTAGACCTGACATTAGCCCTCGTTCTAATCCTTGTCCTAATCCTACTATAAGCCTTAGCCCACATTCTCGCTATAAACCTCATCTTAATCCTAAATGTAACCATAATCAAACCCTAATTCTAATCCTCACTCTAGTGCTAAAAGTAGCTATAAGCCCATCCCTTAACCTAACACTAACCCTAACCCTATCCCTAACCCTCAACCTAGGCCTAACCCTAACACTAACCCTAGCCCTAAACCTAGGCCTAACCCTAACATGAACACTAGCCCTCAACCTAGGCCTAACCCTAACAAAACCCTATTCTTAATCCCAGCCCTAATTTAGCCCTATCCCTAACCCAACCCTAACCCTAGCCCTAAGACTAAATCAATCTCTCACCCTAGCCTTATACCTAGTTCTAACCCTATCCCTTACCATCACCCTATATCTAGCCCTAAACATAGCCCCAATCCTAGCCCTATCCTTACCCCTAGCTCAAAGCCCAGATCTAAAATTCTCGCCCTCTCTGTATCCCTAGTTCTAACCATATTCGTTACCACATCCCTATCCCTCATCCTAAACCTAACCCTTGCCCTAGCCCTAGCCCTATCCCTTACCCTAGATCCAAACTTAACTCAAATTCTAACCCTAACCCTAAGCCTAAACCTTAACCTAAGACTACCCTAACCCAGATGCTAATCCATAAACCAGCCGTAACCATAGCCCTGGCCGTAAAACAAAACCAACCTATATCCCTAACCCTTAACCTAAACCAAACCCAAACCATAAAACTAGTACTAAATTTAGCCCTAATTCGAGTTCTAACACTAACCCAAAAACTAACCCTGACTTTGACACTAACCCTAACATAACCATTGCTCTAAGCATCACCCTAACCCTAAACCTAAACGTAACACTAGACCTAGCCCTAAACGTAACCCCAAAACTAGCACTAACTGCAACACTAGTTTATACATTACCATAGTCCTAATCCTAGCCCTAACAAAACCCAAAACCAAGCCCTAATCCGAGCCTTAACCCTAGCTTTAAACCTAACCCTAAACCTAACCCTAACCCAGCACATAGCCCTAAACTTTACCCTAACCCTAGCCAGAATTCTAACCATAACCCTAGCCCTATCACTAGCTCTAAACCTACCCATTGACCTAACCATAACCATAACCCTAATGGTAACCCTAGGCCTAACCCTAAACTTATCCCTAACCCTAACCTATTTCAGTAACCTAAACCTAACCTGAATTCTAAACCTAACCCTATCATTACCCTAACTCTAACCCTAATGCTAATTCAAGCCCTAACCCTAAACTTTAACCCAACCCAAATTCTAACTCTGCCCATCTCCATGATAATATACCTAGCTCTAATCCTGAACCTGCCCCTAAACCTAACCCTTATACTAGACCTAGCCATAAACCTAACCCTAAAACTATTCCTAGCAATAATCCTAGAACTGACATTTGCCCTAGCCGTAATTCTAGCCCTAAACTTAACACAAAACAAACCCATAACCCTAATCCTAACACTAGCCATAATCCTATCCATAAACCTAGACATAAATGTAGCTCTAACCCTATCAATTACCCTAAACATAACCCTAATTATAATGCTAACCCTAGGCCTAAATCTAACCCTATCTCTAAACGTAACCCTATCCATTATGCTAAATCTATCCTGAACCCTAAACCAAACCCTATCATTACCCTAACCCAAATCCTAATTCTAATTCGAGCCCTATCCTAAACCCTAAGCTAAACAAAACCCTAAACCTCATCCTGACCCTAATAATATGCCTAGCTCTAAATTTGACCCCTACCTGAAACCTAACACTTACTATAAACATAGCCATAAACCTAATTCTAAAACTATCTCTAACCATAACCCTAGACCTGACATTGACCCTAACACTAATCCTAGCCCTAACCCTAACACAAACCCTAGCCCTCATCCTAGCCCTAAACCTAGCCTTAATCATAACTCTAATGAACCCCTAGCCCTAACTCTAATTCTAACCTTCACCCTAGCCGTATCCCTAGCTCTAACCCAATCATTTACACAAACCCTAACCCTAAGCCTAAAACTAACCCTAGGCCTAAACATAAGCATAAACCTAGCTATGTTACTAGCCCTAATTAAGCCCTCTACGTAACCAAACACTAAGCTTAGCTGTAAAACTAACTCTCACTCTCACCCTAGCCGTATTCCTAGCTCTAACCCTATCCCTTATCATAACCCTAATTCTAGCCATAAACCAATACCTAACATTACCCCTATACTTAGCCCTAGACCTAACCCTAGATTGAATCCTAAATCAAAATCTAACTTTAACCCTAAGCCTAAACCTAAGCCTAACACTAACCCTAAACCTAATGCTAAGACTAAAACTAGCCCTAACCATACCCCTACCCCTAAAACAAAACCAGGTCATAGCCCTAACTTTAAAACTTAACCTAAACTGAATCCTAACCCTAATCCTAGCCCTAACCTTAGCCCTAATACGAGGCCAAACCCTAATGCTAAATGTACTCTGACCTTGAATTTGACCCTAACACTAACCCTAGTTCTAAATGTTATACCTAACTCTACCACTAGACCTAGTCCTAACCCTAATCCTATAAATAGCCCAAATCGTAACCCTAGTCCATACATCGGCCATAACTCTAAAACTAGCCCTAACTCTAACCAAAATCTAGCCTTAATGCAAGACCTAACCCTAGCTTTAACCCTAAACCTAAATCTAACACAAGCCCTAACCCTCACCCTAAACATAGCCCTAATCCTAGCTCTAATCCTTTCCCTTACCCTAAGCTAACCCTAACCATAATGATAACCCTAGGCCTAACTCTAATCTTAAGCCGAACCCAAACCCTCACCCTATTACTAGTCCTAAACCTAGCCCTCATTGTAGCACTAACCATAACCCAAACCCTAAACCTAAACCTGATATTTATTCTTATCCTAAAGGTAACCTTATGTCTAAAACTGACCATAACCATAAAATGAACCCTAACACTAGCACTAGAAATAAACCTGTACCTAAACCTAAACCTAACACCTGCCCTAGACCTAAACCTAATTCTAACTCTAGCCATATTTCTAGCCCTAGACCTAAACATAAACCTAGCCCTAGCCCTAATGATAAACCTTATCCTAACACAAACACTAACCCTTCACTTAGACCTAACTCTAGTGATAATATTGGGTTTAACCCCAAACCTAATTATAACTCCAACACTGATGCTGACCCAAACACTAACCCTAGCTCTAAACATCACACTAATGGTAACCCTAACCCAAATATTCGATTTATCCATAACACTTACCCAAAAAGTAGACCTAATTATAACCCTGGTTATACATTAGTTGTAGGCCTAACACTAGCCCCAAACTAAACCAAAATCTGGCCCTAAGCTGAGCACTAATCCTAGTTTTAACCCTAATCCTAAAACTAGCCCTAATCCACACCCGAATCTTAGATCTATCCCTAGTTTTACCCTATCCATTACCTTAAGCTAAACCATAAACCTAAAACTAACTCTAGCCCTAAACCTATTCCAGAGCCTAACACAAACGCTAAACCTATTCCTAGTCCTAACCCTAAACTTCATTCTAGTTCTAACCCTAAAATAAACCCAAACCCTAACCCTGACACTCATTCTGACCCTAACACTAACCGCATTTATAAACCTGACCCTAATCTGAAACCAAACCCTAATATTAGCCCTACAAGTAATCATATACTTAAACCTAAGCCTAACACTAGCCCTAGACTTAAACCTAATCCTACATCTAGCCATATCTCCAGCCCTAGACCTGAACACCAACCTAGCCCTAGGCCTAACAATAACCCTTAACCTAACCCAAACACTAACCCTACCCCTAGACCTAATCCTAGTCCTAATTCTGGCACTAAACCCAACACTAACTCTCACCTGAACAATGGTCCTGATGCTAACATAATCCTAGCTCCAAAGCTCACCAAAAACAAAAACCTAATCCTAAAACTAGACCTAGCCATAACCCAAACCCTAAAACTATCCCTAATCATAACCCTAGCTCTTAGATTACCAAAGGCCCTAACCCTAGGCCTAAACTAACAGAAAACCTAGCTCTAATTTTAGGCCTGAACATAGCCCTAAGTGTAACAATAAACATAAGCCTAGCCCTAACCCTAACCCCAAGCCTCACTTTAGATATAACCCTAGCTCAAAGCCTAACCTTTACCCTTAACATAACCCTAGCCCTGTCCCAAAACCAAACCTAACATTAGCCCTAATCCTAAAATTAATCATAGCCCTAACCATAGCTCTAATTATATCAACTACCCTAATCCTAGACCTAATCCTAATGTTAACCCTACTCCTAAACCTAGCTCTAATTCTATCCATTACCCTAACCATAATCCTAACACTAATGCTAACCCTAGGCTTAATCCTAACCCTATCACAATCCCTAAACCTATCCATTGCCCTAAAACTAACCTGAACCCTAATCCTAAGCCTATTCATTACTCTAACCCTATTCATTACTCTAAACCTAATGCTAATTCGAGCCCTAAACCTAAACCTTAAGCTGTACAGTGACCTTATAAATACACATAGCTGTAAACTTGACCCTTACCCTAAATCTAACCCTTACACTAGACCTAATCATAAACATAAACCGAAACCTATCTCTAACTGTAACACTAGACCTGACATTAGTCCTAGCCCTAATCCTAGCCCTAACCCTAACATGAACACTAGCTCTCATCCTAGCTCAAAAACTAGCCTTAATCATAACCCTAACCCTAATTCTAACCCTTTCCCTAACCCTAAACCTAGTTATAACCCCACTGCTTACCCTAAACCTAACCCAACCCTAACCCTAACATAAACATAGTGCAAACCTTAACCCTAGGAACTAACCCTAACACTAACCCTAGCTCAAATCCTAAACCTAACCCTAATCCTAGCTTTAAGACTAATTATAACTCTTGCCCTAGACCAAGCCCTAATTTTAACCCTATCACTTACCGTAACCTTATTTCAAGCCATAGCCTAGAATAACCCTAGCCCTAACCTTACACCTTGCCCTAACCCTAGATCTAAACCTAATTGTAAATCTAACCCTAATTCTACATCTAAACCTAACCCTAACACTAGCCCTAATCCTAATGCTAATCCAAAAACTAGCCCTAAATATAGGCTTAGCCCTAAACATAGGCTTAGCCCTAAAACAAAACTGAGCCATAACAATAAACCTAAACTTTTACCTAAACCCAAACCTTACCTTATATCTATCCCTAAGCCTAGCCCTAATTTGAATCCTAATCTTAACCCTAAATCTACCCCTAAACCTATCTCTGACATTAACACTAACCCTACCTCTAAACATCACCCTAAACCTAAACCTGAACCTAACACTAGACCTGGTCCTAAACCTAATTCTAAAACTAGTTCTAATCATAACAGTAGATCTTACATTAGCCACAACCGTAAACCTAATGCTAACCAAAACTAGCCAAATTCTGATACCTAACCCTAGCTTTCACCCTAACCCTAACCCTAACATAGCCATAACCCTAACCCGAAACCTAGCTCTAACCCTAGCTCTAACCATATACTTTACCCTAGTCAAACTCCAACCATAATGCTAAACCTAGTCCTAAAACTAATCCTTAGTCTAACACAAACCCTAACCCTATTACTAGCCCTAACCCTAGCCCTCATTCTTGTTATAACCATAACCCAAATTCTAACCCTAACCCTGACCCTTATTCTGACCCTGAACCTAAACCAAACCCTAACATTAGCCATAACCATAACTCTATATCTAAACCTAACCCTAACACTAGCCCTAAAATAAACCTAATCATAAATCTAGCCATATCTTTAACCAAGACCTAAACAAACAAACAAAAAAAAAACTAGCCCTAGCTCGAATGATAACCCTTAACCTAAGCCAAACACTAACCTTACCTCCAGACCTAACCAATCCTAATTCTGACTCTAGCCCTAAGCCTAACCCTAATCCAAACACAGATCCTGACACTAACACTAACCCTAGCTATAAAACTGACCCTAACTGAAACCAAAACCTAACACTAGATCTAGCCATAACTGTAAACATAACCCTTACATTACCATAGCACTAAAACTAGCTCTAAACCTAACACAAAACCTAGCCCTAATCCTAGGCTTAAATCTAGCCCAAAGCATAACCCTAACCCTAACCTAATTTATCCCCTTCCTTAAGCCTAACCCTCACGCTAACCCTAACCCTCGCCTTAGACCTAAACCTAGATAAAACCCAAAACTGAACCCTAAACATAACCCTAGCCCTAGGCCTAAACCTAAACCTAATCCTAACCCTAAACCGAATGCTAATACTAGCCCTAATCATAATGTTAACACTAGCCCTAACACTATCTCTGAAATTATCCATTACCCTAAACCGAACTTTAAACCTAATGATAACCCTAGCTCTAATCCTAATAGTAAACCTAATCGTAGACCTAACCCTAAATCTAACCCTCTTTGTAGCTTTAACCCTAGATAAAACCCTAACACTTACTCTAACACTAACCCTAGCCCAAACCCTAACACTAACCCTAAACCTAAAACTACCCCTTACCCTAACCTGACATCTAACCCTATCCATTTCCCTAACTCAAATGATTATCTTAGCCATAAACTTAACACTAACCCTAAACCTAAAGCTACCACTAACCCTTAACTGAAATCTAACCCTATCCATTACCTAACTCTAAAGATATCCTTAGCTCTAACCCTAACACTAACACTAATCTTAACCATAAATCTAACAGTAGACATAATCCTAAACCTAACCCTCACCCTAGAACTAACCTAGATCAAAACCTAACCTGTACCCTAAACCTAACACAAAACTTAACCATAGCCCTAGCCCTAACCCTAACTCTAGCCCTAATAGTATTCTAAACCCTAGGCCTTACCCTATCTCTAATGCTATTAATTACCGTAAAAATATCCTTAACCCAAATGCTAAACTTAGGTCTAACCCTAATCCCACCAATTACTCTAATCTTACCCTGAATCCTAAACCCAAACCTATCCATAACCTAACCCTAATTCTAACCCTAACACTAATTTGAGCCTTAATCCTAATATTTAACCTAACACAAACCCGAAACCAGACCCTGCCCCTAAAAATACACCTTACTATTTACCTGGGCCTTACCCTAAACCTAACATTAGACCTAGCCATGAACATAACCTTATAACTATCCCTAGCTGTAACCCTAAACCTGACATTATCCCTATCCCTAAAACTTGCCCTAACCCTAAAACAAACCCTAGCCCTCATCCTAACCCCAAATCTAGCCTTAATTCTAACACAAATTTAACCCTAGACTTAAACCTAATTCTAATCATCGTGCTAACCCTAAACCTAGCTATAACCCCATCCCTTCCCCTAATCCTAACCCTAAACCTAATCTGAAACATAGCCCTAACCCTAGGCCTAACCCTAACACCAATCCTAGACATATTCCTAGCCCTAATTTAGCCCTAAACTTAACACTAACCCTAGCCTTAAGACTAAATCTTACTATCGCCCTAGCTCTATTCCTAGTTCTAAACCTATCCCTTACCATAACCCAAAATCAGGACATAACCTTAGCCCTAACCCTGGCCATAGGCCTATCCCTAAGATTAACCATAACTCGAAATGTACCCCTAAGCCTATACTCACCATATCACTAGCAATAACACTAACATTAATCGTAAAACTACCCTTACCTTAAGCCTTAGCCCTAAAACATAACGAGCCATAAAACTAACCCTACCTTTAACCTAAACCAAATACTAAACCTACATCTAGCCCTAAGCCTACCCATATTTCTAGTCCTATCCCCAACCCTAAAACTAACCCTGACCCTGACTCTGAACCTAACACTAACCCTAGCTGAAAACATCACCCTGAACATAAACCTAAACATAAAACTAGACTTAGCCCTAACTGTGACCCTAAAATTAGCCTTAATCATAACCCTAGTTCTTACATTAGCTGTATCCCTAACACTATCCCTAATGTTCCCAAAATCTAGCCCTAATGCGAGGCCCAACCCTAGCATTAACCCTAACTCTAAACCTCAACCAAGTCCTAACACTTACCCTAAACCTACCCCTAACTAAAATCCTTGCAATAACCCTAAACCTAACACTAACCCTAACACTAACACTAACCATAAACCTAGCCCTAACCCTAGCTCTAACCCTATCCATTACCCTAACCCTAACCCTAAACCTAACCCTAATTCTAAACCTCGGCCTAACCCTAACACATTCACTAACCCAAACCTATCCATTACCCTAAACATAAGCCTAACACCATACCCTAAATGAAACACTAACCCTAAACTAGCCCTAATTGTAACCCTAGTTCTTACGTTAGCTTTAGCCCTAAAGCAACACCAAACCTAGCCTAGTCCTAATCCAAGCTCTAACCCTAGCTTCAACCCTAACCTTAAACCTCACCCTAGCCCTTACCAAAACCCTAACCTTAGCCCTAACACTAGCGCTAATCCTATCCCTTACCTTAAGCCAAACTCTAACCCTAAGGCAACCCTAGTACTAAACCTAATTCTTAGCCTAACCCAATACCTAACTCTATTACTAGTTCTAACCCTAATCCTGAACCTAGCTCTATCTCTATCCCAAACCCTAACCCTGTCCCTGACCCTTATTCTGACAAATAACACTAACCATAGATCTAAACCTGACTCTAACCCTAACTGACCTCTAACATTGGCACTACCTGTATCCCTATATCTAAACTTTACCCTAACACTAGACCTAGACCTACAATTAATCCTTTATCTAGTGATAACTCGAGGCCTAGCTCTAAACAAAAACTCAGTTCTAGACCAAATAATAACCCTTAACCTAACACAAACACTAACCCTACCCCTAGACCAAACCATAGACCTAACTCTGGCCCTAAAAATAAACAACCCTATACTGAACACTGACCCTTTCCCTAACACATACCATAGCTCTAAAGCTTATCCTAACAAAAAATATAACCCTAACACTAGCCCTAGCCATATCACTAACCCTGAAACTAGCCATCACCATAGGCCAAAACATACCTCTAACTATATCCATTACCCTAACCCTAACACTAACGCTAATGCTAACCCTAGCCCTGACCCTCACACTGACTCTAACCCTAATCCTCGTCCTAGTCCAAACACTAGCTCAATCCCTAACCCTTAAACTTAAACTAACCCTAACACTAACACATGGCCTAAACCTAAACCTAACCTTAATCCTAGCCCTAATCCTAAACTTAATGCTACCCCTAACCCTAGCTCTAAGCCTACATATTACCTTAACTCTAACCCTAAACTTAATAATAACCCTAGCCCTAACCCTAGCTCTAATCCTACCCATTACCCTAGCCCTAAACTTAACTCTGATGATAGCCCTAGCCATTACCCTAAATCTACCCTAACACTAACCCTAGACATAGCCATAAACCTAACACTTGACATAGAGCTAACCCCTCTCAAACCCTAACCATTACTCTAATCCTAAACCTAGGGCCTATCCCTAATCCTAACCTTAAGCCAAAACCTAACCCTAACACAAAATCAAACCCTACCCATTACCCTAAACCTAATGATAACCCTAGCCTTAACCTTAACACTTACCTTGACCCTAACCGTAACTATAACATAGACCTAACCCTAAACCTAACCCATGCCCTAGAGCTAACCCTAGCTCAAACTCTAAACCATATCCTAAACCTGAACCTAAACCTAACCCTAGGCCTAACCCTAAATCTAGCCCTAATACAAACTATAATCCTAGCCCTAACCCTATCCATTATCCTAAGCACAACCATAACCCTAAGGCTAACCCTAGGCCTAACCCTAACCCTTTTTCTAAATCTAACCCTATCAATTACCCTACACCTAACATGAACCCTAAACCAAAACATATTATTACCCTAACCAAACCCTAATGCTAATTCAAGCTTTAAACCTAAACCCTAACCTAAACCAATCCTGAAACCTAATTCTTATTCTAATAATACCCCTAGCTCTAAAACTGACCCTTATCCTAAACTGAACCCTTACACTAGACCTAGCCATAAATCTAACCCTCAATCTATCCCTAACGTAAGCCTACACCTGACACTAGCCCTAGCCCTAATTCTTGCCATAACCCTAAAACAAACAGTAGCCCTCATCCTAGCCCTAAACCTAGCCTTATTTATTACTAAACAAAACCATAACACTAGCCCAACAGAATTGTAACCTTTGACCTAGCCCTAAAACTAGCTCTATCCCCATGTCTTCCTCTAAACCTAACCCTATCCGTAAACATACACCTAAGCCTAAAACTAGGCCTAACCCTAATACAAATGCTAGACCTAATCATAGCACGAATTTAGCCTTAAACCTAACCTAACCCTAGCCCTAAGATTAACTCTAACTCTCGCCCTAGTCCTATTTCTAGTTTGAACCCAATCCCTTACCATAATCCTATCACTTGCCTTTACATTAACACTAACCCTAACCTTGAACATAAAAACCAAACAATAAGCTTACACCTAGCCCTAAACCTAGCCCTAATTCGAGTCCTATCCCTAACCCTACAACAAACCCTGACCCTGCGTCTGACCCTAACACTAACCCTATCTCTAAACATCACTCAAAACCTAAACCTAAACCTAACCCTAGACCTAGCCCTAACCCTAACCTAAAACAAGTTCTAATTGTAACCTTAGTTCTTATATTGGCTGTAGCTCTAAACTTAGCCCTATCCTAACCCAAAACCTATCTCTAATCGAAGCCCTAACACTACTTTTAACCCTAACCATAACCCTAATTCTAGCCCTAAACCTTACCCTAAACCTAACCCTAACCCTAGTCCTTGACATAACCCCAAACCTAACCCTAACCTTAGCCTTTATCCTAACCATAAACCTAGCCCTAACCCAAGCTGTAACCCTGTCCATTGCCCTAATCCTAATACTAACCCTAATGCTAACCCTAGGATAATCCTAAACCTATTCCTAAGCCTACACCTATACATTACCCTAAACCTAACCTGAATCCTAAACCTAACCATATCCATAAACCTAATCCTAACCCTCATAATATTAACCCTAAAACTATCCCTAACCACAACCCTGGACCTGACATTAGCCCTAGCCCTAATAAAGCCCTAACCCTAAAACAAACTCTAGCCCTAATCCTATTCCTATTCTTAGTCTTAATTCTAAACCTAACCCTAACCATAAACCTAACCCTAATTTTAACCCTCACCCAAGTTCTAAAGCTATCTATAACATCATACCTAACCATAACCATAACCATAACCCTAGCCATAAACCTAGGCTCAGCCTTAATACTAAACCTAGCTCTAATCCTAGCCCTAATTAAGCCATAATTCTAACCCTAAATCTAACCCTAACACTAACACTAACTCTAATTCTCGCCCTAGCCCTATCCCTAGTTCTAACCCTATCACTTATGATAACTCAAACCCTAGACCTAACCCTAGCCCTAACCTTCACTGTAGCCCTAAACCTAGATTTAACCCTAACTCTAAATCTAACCCTAACATTAAGCCAAAACCCCACCATAACACTAGCTCTAACCCTAATGCTAATTTGAAACTAGCTCCAACCCTAGACCTAGCTCTCAAGCCAAACTGAGGCATAGCACTGACCCTAATCTTTAACCTAAACCCAAACCTAACCCTACACCTAGCCCTAATTCGAGTCCTAATTCTAACCCTAGAACTAATACTAACACTGACTCTGACCTTAACACTAACCCTAGCTCTAGACATCACCCTCTCCCTAAACCTAATCCTAACACTAGACCTCTCTCTAAACCTAACCCTAAAACTAGCCCTAATCATAATGCCAGTTCTTAAATTAGCCATAGCCCTAAACCTAACACAAAACCTAGCCCTAATTCAAGGCCTTAACCTAGCTTTAACCCTAACCCTAACCCTGGCCCTAACCTTAATCCTATCCCTTGTCCTAATTCTAGCTCTAACCCAATTACTTACACTTAGTCAAAACCTCAGCCTATTGCTACCCAAGTCCTAACCCTAATTCTATGCCTACCCCAAACCCTAACTCTACTACTAGTCCTAAACCTAGCCCTCATTCTAGCTCTAAACTTAACCCAAACCCTATACCTAACTCTGACCCTTATTCTGATCCCAACTTTAAACTTAGGTTTATAGTTGACCCTAACCCTTATCTGAAACCTAACACTAGCCCTACCAGTAACCCTAACCCTAAACCTAACACTAACAATAGCCCTAGACCTAAACTTAATTCTAAATATAGCCATAACCCTAGCCTTAGCCTTAACAATAACTCTTAACCTAAACCAAACACTAACTCTACCCCTAGACCTACCCTAGTCCTCATTCTGGACCTAACACTAAAACTAATTCTAACCTGAACACTGACACTTACCCTAACAAAAACCCTAACTCTAAACATTATCCTAATCCAAAAACTAACCCTAACACTAGACAAACTCTAAATCTAGCCATAACCATAAGTGTAGCTCTTTCATTTCTCATATACCTAAAAATAACCCTAAACCTCACACAAAATCTAGCCATAATTACAGCCCTAAACCGAACCCTAAGCATAAACCTAACCCTAAACCTAGCCCTAACCATAACCCAAACCCTCGTTCTAGCCCTAACCCTAGCTCAAACACTAAACCTTACCCTAAACATAAGCCTAGCCCAAACTCTAAACCTCACCCTAACTCTAGCCCTAACCCTAACTGTAACCATAGCCCAAACCCTAGCTCTAACTCTATCCATTACACTAACCATAACCCTATAACTAATGATAACCCAAGCCCTGAATGTAATTTTAACCCTAACCTAGCCCAGACTGTAACCCTAACCCTCACCCTAGCCCTAAATCTAGCTCAATCCCTAATCCTTACACTTAACCTAACCCTAACACTAACCCAAGTCCTAACCCTAACCCTAACCTTATCCCTAATCCTAACCTTAACCCAGTCCTAACCCTAGTTCGAACCATACCCAATACCATAACCCTAAACTTAACCCTAATGATAACACTAGACCTAAAGCTAAACCTACCCTAACTCAAAACATAAACCTAACCCTAGAACTAACAGTAAATCTAACCCTAACCCTAAATCTAAGCAGCTGAAACCCTAACCCTAATCCTAAACCTAAAACTAATGCTAAGGTCAACCTAAACCTATATTTAAACTGGCATCTAAACTTATTACCCTAACCATAATGATAACCCTCCCCCTAAGTGTAACACTAACCATGACCATAAACCTAGACCAAACCCTAAATTAACCTTAGCCATAGCAAAAATCCTAGCTCAAACCCTAAACCATCCCATAATCCTAATCCTAAGTGTAACCCTTGCCCTAATCCTGCCCATAACCATAACTCTAACCCTAATTGTAACCATTTTCATAGCACTAACCCTAGGTCTAACCCTATAAATTACCCTAAAAATATCCATAACCCTAATGCTAACCCTAGGCCTAACCCTAAACCTATCACAAACCCTAACCATATACATTACCTTAAACCTAACCTGAACCCTAAACTTAACACTATCCATTACCCTAACCCTAATTCTAACTTAATGTTAATTAGAGGCTTAACCCTAAACCTTAACCTAACCCAAACCTGAAGCCTGACCCTGACCCTAATAATACCCTAGCTCTTAATCTGACCCTTTCCCTAAACGTAACACTTTAATTTGACCTAGCCCTAAACCTAACCCTAAAATATCACTAATTATAAACCTAGACCTGACATTAGTCCTAGCCCTAATTCTTGCCCTAAACCTAACACAAAACCTAGCCTTAATCCGAGCCTTAAATCTAGCCTTAATCCTAAACCTAACCATAACCTTAGCCCTAACACTAAAGCTAATTATAAAACTAGCCCTAACCCTAACCATAGCACTGAAACAAAACCAAGCAACAGGCCTAACCCTAACCTTAACTTAAACCAAAACCTAGCACTACAGCTAGACTAACCCTAGCCCTAAATCGAGTCTTAATCATAACCTTAAAAATAACCCTGAACCTGACTTATATCCTAACACTCTTCCTAGCTCTAAACACCACCCTAAACTTAAACTGAACCCTAAAGTAAACCTAGCCCTAATTTGAGTCCTATCCCTAACGCTAAAACTAACCCTGACATGACTGATATCCTAACACTAACTCTAGCTATAAATATCACCCTAATCTTAAACCTAAACCTAACACTTGACTACCCTTACACCTAAGCCTAATTGTAACCCTAGTCCTTAGATTAGCCATTGCCCTACCCTAGCATTAAACCTCACACAAAAACTCGCCCTAATCTGAGCCCTAATCCTAGCTTTAACCCTAACCATAAACCTAACCCTAGTCCTAACCCTATGCCTTACCCTGAGCAAAACCTTCATCCTAATGGTAACCCTAGACCTATCCCTAATCTTTAGGCTAACCAAATCCTAACTCTATTAATACTCCTAATACTAGATCTATTCTATCTCTAATGCTATTTGAAACCCTAACCCAACCCTGACCCTTATTCTGACCATAACATAAACCCTAGGTCTAATCCTGACTCTAACCCTAAACGAAACCCTAACACTAGCCCTCATTGTAACCTTATACCTAAACCTAAACCTACCACTAGCTCTAGACCTAAACCTAATTCTAAATCTAGCCTGAAATATAGCTCTAGACCTAAACAAAATCCTAGCCCCAGCCCTAAAAAAGCTTTACCTAACCCAAACACTAACACTACCACTAGACCTAAACCTAGTCCTAATTCTGGCTTTCACCCTAACTTTAACTCTAAAGCAAACACTGACCCTGCCTTTAAAACTAAACCTACCCCTAAACCTGAAACTAACCAAAACCTAAACCTAATTCTAGACACAGCCATAACTCTAACCTTAAAACTAGCCCTAATCATAACACTAGATTTTACATTACCCATAGCCCTAACCTTAGGCATAAACCTAACTCTAAACATAGAGGTAATTTTGGGCCTAAACCTAACCCTAAGCATAACCCTAACCCTAACACTAGCCCTAACCTAAACCTAGATAGCTAAAAGCCTAACCCTTACCCTAAACACAAGCCTAGACCTATACCTAACTCTCACACTAACCATAGCCCAATACTTAAACTTAACCTAGCCCTAAACCTAGCTCTTAACCTACCCATTACCCTAACCCTAAAACTAAACTTATTGATAATCCTAGCCCGAACCCTAATGTTATCCCTAACCCTAACCAGATAACTAACCATAGACATAATCCCAAAATTAAACTCAGCATAGCCCTAACACTAGTTCAAACCATAAACCTAACCATAAACCTAAACATAAACATTGCTTTAACAATAACCCTATCACTAATTCTAACTCTAAAAATATCTAAACCTAACCTAACCCTATCCATTACCTTAACCCTAACACTAATGTTAATGATAACCCTAGCCCTAACTCTAACACTAAACCTAAAACAAACATAATCCTATCCCTAGACCTATCCCTAAAAATAGCCCTAACCCTAGCTCAAAAACTAAACTTTATGCTAAACATAACCCTAAACCTAACCCTAACCCTAGTTCTAACACTAACCCTAACCCAAACTCAAGGCATATTTCTAACCATAACTCTAGTTCTAATCTAAGCCCTAAAACAATCAATTACCCTAAACATAACCCTTACCCTAATGCTAACCCTAAGCCTAACGCTAGCCCTATCACTAACGCTAACCAAATCAATTACCCTAAACCAAACCTGAACCTTAAAACAAACTCTAACTCTATCCCTAACCCTAACCCTAATGCTAATTTGTGTCATATACCTAAATCCTTACCTAAACCAAATCCTAATCCTAATAATTCCCTGAGCTCTAAACCCGAACCTTTCCCATAAACCTCACCCTTACACTAGATTTAGCCATAAGCCTAACTCTAAAACTAACTTTAACCATAACCCGATACCTGATATTAGCCCTAGCACTAATCCTAGCCCTGAATCTAATACAACCACTAGCCCTCATCCTTGCCCTAAACCTACCATGATTCTGTCCCTAGACCTAAGGCAGAACCTAATCCTCGACCTAGCCCTATGACTAACACTAGCTGAAACCCTAGCCCTTACCCTAAACATAACCCTAGCCCAAAACATAACCCCTATCCTAGCCCTAATCCTAAAGGTAATCATAGCCCAAACTCTAGCTCTAACTTTATCCATTACCCTAACCAAAACCCTAAACATAATGCTAAACCTAGCCCTAACCCTAACCCTAACTCTATCCCTAGCCCTGATTCTAACCTGAAGCCTCAACCTAGCCCTAACACTTACTCAATCCCTGACCCTTACCCTTAACCTAACCTTAAGAAAATGATAAGCCTAACCCTAACCCTAAACCTAGCCCTAATCCTAAACTTAAAACTAGACTTAACCTTAGCTCTAACCCCACCCATTACCATAACCCTAACCATAAACATCATGATAACCCTATCCCTAAACCTAAGCCTACTCTAATCCTAATTGTAAACCTAAACCTAGACTGAACCATAAACCTAACCCTTGCCACAGTCCTAACCCTAGCTCAAACTTTAACAATTATGCTAAACTCAATACTAACCCTAGTATTAAACCTAAACCTCACCCTAACTCAACATCTAAATCTGTCCATAACCTTAACACTAATGGAAACCCTAATCCTAATACAAGACTTAATCCTAAACCTTTCCCTATCCTTAGCACTAACCCTAGCTCAAACCCTAACCCATACCCTAAACCTAACCCTAGCCTTAACCCTAAACCTAACTCAAACTCTAGCCCTAATCCTAAACATAACCCTAGCTCTAACCCTAGCTGTAACCCTTTTCATTACCCTAATGATAACAATAAATCTAATGCTAACCCTAGGTCTTACCCTAACCCTATCCATTACCCTAAATCTAACCTAAGCACTAAACCAAACCTGAAGCCTAAACCTAACCTTATCCATTACCCTAGCCCTAACTCAAACCTAATGCTAATGTGAGCCATAACCCTAAACCTCAACCTAACCCAAACCAAAAACCTGACTCTAACTATTCTAATACCCCTAGCTCTCAACTTGAACCTTACCCTAAACCTAACTCTGAAACTAGACCTAGCCATAAAACTTACCTGAAAACTATCCCTAAACATAACCCTTGATCTGATATTAGCCCTAGCCCTAATTCTTGCCATAACCCTAACACAAACGCTAGCCCTCATCCTAGCCCTAAACCTAGCCTTGATCCTAACCTGAGCCAGAACTATAGACCTATCCCTAATTTTATCCCTCACCATTGTTCTGAACCTAGTTCTAACCCATCCCATCCCCCAACCTAACCCTAACTCTAACTCTAGACTTAACCCTTAAACTAATCCTAGACCTGATCTAGCCCTAATTTAGCCCTAATCCTACCACGACCACTAAGACTAACTCTAACTCTTGCCCTAGCCCCATTCCTAGATCTAACCCTATCCCTTACCATAACCCTAACACTTGCCCTAACCTTAGCCCTAACACTAGCCTTAGCCCTAACCCTAGAACTAACCATAACTCTAAGTCCAACCCTAACATTAAGCCTAAACCTCACACTAACACTAGCTCTAACAGTAACACTAATCTTAAAACTAGCCCTAATCTAGTTCAAGCCCTAAAACAAAACCGAGCCATAGCCCTAACCCTAACACTTAATCTAAACAAAAACCTAACCTTACACCTAGCCCTAACCTCAGCCCTAATTCGATTCCTAGCCTAACCCTAAAACTAACCTTGAGCCTGTCTCTGACCTTAAACTAACCCTAGCTCTAACATCGCCCTGAAGTATATGAAAACCTAAAACTAGAACTAGCCCTAACTGTAACCCTAAAAGTAGCCCTAATCATAACTCTAGTTCTTACATAAACCATAGCCTTAACCTAACGGAAAATCTATCCCTAAACTGAGCCCTACACCTCGTTTTAACCCTAAACCTAACCTTAGCCCTAGCCATTACCCTAAACCTAACCCTAACCCTAAATCTGGCCCTAACCCTAAACCTAACCCTAGACTTAATCCTAACCATAATCCTAGCCCTAACTCTAGCTCTAACCCTATCCATTACCCTAAACATAACCCTAACCCTAATGATAATCCTAGCATTAAATTTAACCCTAATGCTAAACCTAGACCTGACACTAACCTTAACCATCAACTTAGCCCTAACCATAGCTCAAACCCTAACACTTACCCTAAACATAACCCTAACACTAATTCTAGACCTAAAACAAACCCTAGCCCTAATCCTAACCATAACCCTAGACCTAAACCTATCCATTACCCTAAACATAAGCCTTACCCAAACTTAGCTCTAAACATAGCTCTAACCCCACCCATTACCCTAACCCTAATTATAAACATCATGATAACACTAGCCTTAACCCTAAACCTACTCTAACCCTAACTGTAAACTTAACCCTACTACTAACCCTAAACCTACACGAACCCTAACTTTAAACCTAACCCTAGACCTAATTGTAAACCTAACATTTGCCATAGTCCTAATCCTAGCACAAACCCTAACTGTTAATGCTAAACCTAACACTAACCCTAGTCCTAAACCTAAATCTAACCCTATCCATTTAGACCTAACCACAAACCTTTCGCGAATATTAACCTTATCCTTACCTAAATCTAAAATGAACACAAAACCTAACCCTATCAATTACTCTAACCCTAACTCTAAACCTAACCCTAATGCTAATTTGAGCCCTAAAAATAAACCAAAACCTAACCCAAATTCTGAGCAAGACCCTGACTCTAATAACACACCTAGCTCTAAACTGACCCTTACCCTAAACATAACCATTAAACTAGACCTAGCCATAAAACTAACCCTAACAATATCCCTAAATGTAACCCTAGACCTGACATTAGCACTCTACCTTATTCTTGCCTTAAACCTAACACAAACCCGAGCCCTCATCCTAATCGTAACCTAGCCTTAATCCTAACAAAAACACTAACCCAAGCCCAAACCCTAATTTCAACCCTCGCCCTAGTTCTGAACCTAGCTATAACCACATCCTTTCCCCTATCCCTAACACTAACCCTAACACTACCACTAACAATAACCCTAGCCCTAACCCTGAGCCTAATCCTAACACTAAATATAGCTCAAATCCTAGCCCTAATTTATTGCTAACTGTAACCCTAACTCTAACCCTAGCCCTAAGACTAACACTAACTCTAGCCCTAGACCAATTTGTAGTACCAAACTTAACTATTGACTAACCCTAACACTAGCCCTAAACTTAGTCCTAACCCGAGCCATAGTCCTAAACCTAGAACTAACATAACTCTAAATATAACCCTAATTCTAAACCGAAACCTCACCCTAACACTAGCCCTAACTCTAATTCTAATTTGAAAACTAGCCCTAACCCTAGCCATAGCCCACAAACAAACCTGAGCTAAAACCATAATACTAACCCTTAACCTAAAACAAATCTTGACGTTACACCTAGTCCTAAAGCTATCCCTACAACTAAACTGACCCTTACTCTGACCCTCAAACTAACCCTACTCTGAACATCACTCTAACCCTAAACCTAACCAAAACACTAGCCCTATCCCTAATCTTAACCCTAAAACTATCCCTAACCGTAAAGATAATTCTTACATTAGCCATATCCCTAACCTAACACAAAATCTAGCGCTAATCTGAGCCTCAATCCTAGCTTTAACCTGAACCCTAACCCTAACCCTAACACTAATCCAAACCCTTGCTCTAAACCTATTTCTTAGCCTAAGCCAAACACTCACCCTAATGCTACCCTAGTTTTTACCCTTATCCTAGAGTTAATCCTAACCCTCACCCTCACCCTAGCCCTATCCCTAAATATAACCCTCGCCCTAGAACTGAACCTAGCTGTATAACCCATCCCTTCCCCTAAAACTAACCCTAACCCTAGCCCTAACGATAGGCCTAACCCTAACACTAATCATAGCACTAATCCTAGCCCTATTTGAACCGTAAGCTTAACCCTACCCCTAACCCTAGCCCCAAGATTAACTCTAACTCACACCCTAGCCCTATTTCTATTTATAACCCTATTCATTACCATAACCCTCAGAATAGCTCTAACCTGAGCCCTAAAGCTAGCCATAGCCCTCACCCTAGATCTAACCATAACTCTAAATCTAACCTTAATCTTAAGCCCAAACCTCATTCTACAACTAGCTCTAACACTATTGCTAATTCTAAAACTAGCCCTAATCCAAGCTCTAGCCCTAAAATAAAACCGAGCCATTGTTCTAACCCTAAATCTTAACGTAAACCAAATCCTAACCCATAACTAGCCATAACCCAAGCTCTAATTCGAGTCCTAGGCCTAAAACTAACCCTCATTCTGACTCATATTCAAACACAAACCCTAGCTCTAAATATCACCCTAACCCTAAAACTAATGCTAACACTAGACCTAGCCGAAACCCTAACCCTAAAACGAACCCTAATCATAACCCTAGTTCTTACATTGGCCTTAGCCAAACTCTAGCCCTAACTCTAACACAAAAATAGACCTAATCTGAGCCTTAACACTAGATTTAACCCTAACCATAACCCTAAATCTATCCCTAAACCTAATTTTAATTCTAGCCCTAAACCTAGCTCTAATTCTATCCATTACCCTAAGCCAAACCCTATTCATAATGCTAATGCTAGTCCTAATCCTAATCCTTAGCCAAACCCAAACAATAACCCTATTACTAGTCCTAACACCAGCCCTCATTCTAGATCTAATCCTACACCAAAACCTCACCCTAACCTTCACCCTTATTCTGACCCTAACATTAATTATAGGTCTAAACCTGACCCTAAACAGAAACCGAAACCTGAAACTAGCCCTACCAGTAAACTTATAACTAAACCTAAACCTAACACTAGCCCCATAACTAAACCTAATCCTAAATCTAGCTATTACTCTAGCCCTTGACCTAAACAAAAACTTAGTGCTAGTCCTAACAATAACCCTTAACCTAAACCAAACACTAACCCTACCACTAGACATAACCCTAGTTCTATTCTGGATTTCACCCTAACCTAAACTTTAACCTGAAAACTGGCCCTGAAACTAACATTAAACCTACCTATAAACCTGACCTTAACCGAAAACCTAAAGCTAACACTAGACCTATCATTAAGCCTAACCCTAAAACTAGCTCTCATCAGAACCTAGAACTTACATTACACATAGCACTAACCCTAGGCCTAAACATAACACAAATCTTAAATAACCCTAACCCTAATCGAGGCCTAAACTTACCCTAAGAATAACATTCACCCTAACCCTAACCCTACTCCTAACCCTAACCCTAACCCTCACCTTAGTCCTATCCCTAGCTCAAAGCCTAACCCTTAGCCTAAACATAACCCTAGCACTATCCCTAATCATAACCCTAACCATAGCCCTAATTCTAACCTTAACCCTAGAGATAACACAAGATCTAACTTTAGTCATTACCCTAAGTCTAACCCTATCCATAATGATAACCCTATCCATAAACCTAACTGAAACAGTAACCCTAACCATGAACCTAAACCTAGACCTAACCCTAAACCTAAACCTTGCCATAGTCTTAACTCTAACTCAAACCCTAACTCTTACCCTAAAACCAACAGTAAACCTAGCCCTAAAACTAAACTTAAACCTAAACCTAACCTTAACCATAAAGCTAACCTTACATCTAACCCAATCTATTACCCTAACCCTAATGAAAACCCTAGCCCTAACCCTAAACCTAACCCTGACCATAACACTAAACCTAACCCTCATCCTAGACCCAACCCTAGCTCAAAACCTAAACTTTATCCTAAATATAACTCTAACCCTAACCCTGAGCTAGGTTTAATAGCCCTAACCCAAAACCTAACCTAACTCTAGCACTAATCCTATTCTAACCCTAGCCCTAATCATAGATCTAACCCTATATATTATTTTTATGATAACCCTAATTCTAATGCTAACCCTAGGCATAACCCTAACCCTTTTGGTAACTCTAAAGCTCTCCAAGCCAGAAACCTACCCTGAAACCTAAACCTAATCCAATCAATTACCATAACCCTAACACTAACCCTAATGCTCATTTGAGCGCTATAACTAAACCTTAACCTAAAACAAACCCTAACACTGATCCTGACTCTAAAATACACCTAGTTCTAAACCTGACCCTTACCAAAGGCCTAACAATTACACTAGGCATAGACACAAACGTAAACCTAAATATACCCTGAACTGTAACACTAGACCTGACATTATCCATAGCCCTAATTCTAGACCTAAACCTACAACAAACCAGAGCCCTCATCCTAGCCCTTAACGTAGCCTAAATCATAAGCCTAAACCTAACCCTAGACCTAACCCAAATTCTAAACTTCACCCTGCCCCTAAACCTAGCTATAACACCATAACTTACCCTAAAATTAACTATAACCCAAGCCCTAACACTAGGCCTAAGCTGAACACTAACCCTAGCCCTAATCCTAACTTAGCCCTATCCATTAGTTTTTGTAGTAGATTAGGGTTTCGTTTAAGTTAAGGTTTATGGTTAGGTCTATTGCTCTGTTTTGTTTTTGTCCTAGGGTTAGAGTTAGGGCTAGTTTTACAATTAGTATTAGGGTTAGGGCTAGTGTTAGTGTTAGGCTTAGACTAACTCTAAGTTACATTTATAATTATGTTAGATCTAGGATTAAACTATGATTAAGGATAGGAAAGGGTTAGGGCCAGGGTTAGAGTTATGGTAAGGGATAGGTTTAGAACTAGGAATAGGGCTAGCGTGAGAGTTAGAGTTAGGGCTAGGGCTGGTGTTAGGGTTATGACTAAGGCCAGGTTTAAGGCTAAGATGAGGGATACTGGTTGTATTAGATTCAGGGATAGGATTAGTGCTAGGACTAATATCAGGCCTCGGGTTATGGTTAAAGATAGTTTTAGGGTTAGGCTTATGGCTACGTCTACTGTAAGGGTTAGGTTTAGGGTAAGGGTCAGGATTAGAGCTCAGGGAATTATTAGGATTAGGATTTGGCTTAGGTAAGGATTTAGGTATATGACTCAAATTAGCATTAGGGTTAGGGTTAGGGATATAGTTAGGGTTTGTTTTAAGGTTCAGGTTTGGTTTAGGGTAATTGATATGGTTAGTGTTAGTGATAGGGCTAGAGTTAGGCTTAGGGTTAGCATTAGGGTAAGGGTTATGGTTAGGGTAATTGATAGGTTTAGAGCTTAGATTAGAACTAGAGTTATGGTTAGGAATATGCCTTGAGTTAGGGTTAGAGTTAGTGTTAGAACTAGGGTTAGGGTTAGTTTTAGGGTTATGTTTAGCATAAAGTTTAGGTTTTGAGCTAGAGTTAGGGCTAGGTTTAGAGATAGGTCTAGGGATAGGATTATGGTAGGTTTAGGTTTAGTGTTAGAGTTAGGGCTAGGGTTATCATTAATGTTAAGGTTAGGGTTAAGGTAACGGATAGGGTTAGGTTAGGTTTAGATTTTTTTAGAGTTAGAATTAGTGATAAGGTTAGGATTAGAGCTATGGTTATGTTTAGGTTGATGGTTAGTTTCATGGTTTGATCTAGAGTTAGGGCTATGCTGAGTTTAATTTTAGGGTTATGTCTATGGTTAGTTATCTGGTTAGGGTTAGGGATAACATTAGGGTTCGAGCTAGGATTATCAATAAGTTTAGGTTTAGGGTTAGGGTAATGGCTAGGTTTAGAGCTAGGTTTAGGGCTAGGTTAAGTTTAGGATTTGGGCTATGGTTAGTGTGAGAGTTAGGTATAGGTCTAGGCTTATGTTTAGGGTAAGGGTTAGGCTTTTAGCTATCTTAGGACTAAGGTGAGGGCTAGGGTTAGGTATAGGGCTAGTGTTAGGGTTAGGGTTATGCTTAGGGCTAGGTTTAGGCCTAAAATTACCTCTATGTTTAGAGTTAGGTTTAGGCCTAAGGTTAGGGCTATAGGTAATGTAAGATCTAGGGTTATGATTAGGGCTAGTTTTAGGGTTAGGATTATGGCTGGGTCTAGAATTAGGTTTAGGTTTTAGTTAATTTCAGGATTAGAGGTAGGTTTAGTGTTAAAGGCAGGGTCAGTGTTTGGGTTAGAGTTAAAGTTAGGTTTAAAGCCAGAATTAGGACTAGGTTTAGGTCTAGGGGTAGAGTTAGTGTTTGGGTTAGGTAAAAGTTTTTTTTAGGGCTAGGCTAGGATTTTGTTTAGGTCTAGAGCTATATTTTAGGCTAGATTTAGATTTAGGTTTAGGGTTAGGTGTAGAGATAGTGGTAGGTTTAGGTTTAGGTATAAGGTTACAAGGAGGGCTAGTGTTAGGTTTCCGTTTAGGGTTAGGGTCAGGTTTAGCCCTAGGGTTTATGTTATGGTCAGAATAAGGGTCAGGGTTGGGTTAGGGTTTGGAATAGCATTAGAGATAGAATGAGATTTAGTATTAGTACTATTAATAGGGTTAGGATTTGGTTAGCCTAAGGATTAGGGATAGGTCTAGGGTTACCATTAGGATGAAGGTTTGCTCAGGGTAAGACATAGGGTTAGGACTAGGGGTAGGTTTATGGTTAGGATTAAAGCTAGGTTTAGGGCTCAGATTAGGGTTTGTTTTTGTGTGAGGTTTAAGGCTAGGGTAGGGCAATGGCTAATTTAAGGACTAGGGTTACAATTAGGCTTAGGTGTAGGGGTACGTCAAGTGTTAGGGTTAGGTTTAAGATTAGGGTGATATTTATAGCTAGAGTTAGTGTTAGGATATCAGTCAGGTCAGGGTTAGTTTTAGTGTTAGGGTTAGGACTCGAATTAAGGCTAGGTTTACTTTAGGGTTCAGTTTAAGTTTAGGGTGGTGTTTAGAGCTAGGATGAGTGTTAGGATATAAGTCAGGTTCAGGGTTATTTTTAAGGTTATGATTAGGACTCGATTTAGGGCTAGGGTTAGTCTAGCTATATTGGTAGGGTTTGCTTTAAGTTAAGGTTAGTGTTAGGCCTTTTGCTCGGTTTTGTTTTAGTGCTATGGTTAGGGTTAGGGCTAGTATTATGATTAGCTTTAGGGTTAGGGCTAAGGTTATGGTTAGGTTTAGGATTAAGGCTAGATTCAAGGATTGGATTAGGGCTAGGTTTTGTGTTAGGTTTAGGGCAAGAATTAGGGCTAGGACTAATATCAGGTCTAGGTTTATAGTTAGTGATATTTTTAGGGTTAGGTTTAGGGCTAGGTCAAATTAAAGTGTTACGTTTAAGGAAAGGGTCAGATTAAGGGCTGGTTATTATTAGGGTCAGGGTCAGGCTTTGGGTTTGGGTTAGGTTAAGGTTAAGGGTTAAGGCTCAAATTAGCATTAAGTTAGAATTAGGGTTAGGGTAATGGATAGTGTTAAGTTTAGGGTTCAGGTTAGGTTTAAGGTAATGGATATGGTTAGGGTTTGTGATAGGTTTTGTTGGCAGCAGGTCCACCCTGGCCCCTGGAGCCCTACCTCCACTAGTTTGTTCTGCATGCCAGTGTGGCCAGCTCACAAGGCCATGGCGAACTTGCGGTTTTTCTGTTCCTGCTTGTCCGTCTGAGACATATGTATCCCACGGGAATGTCTTGACCTTTTCTGGTCTGATGGACTTATTGTTAAGGGAGGTTTCGGTACCTGACAATAATAGATGTTGAAACTAAATTTCTCCCCCCTCCCTCCTGCTTTTGGGTAGATTTCCACTTCTGCTGCTTGGGGTATAAAAAAAGGCATGTTAGCAATAAAGATTATTATTGACTCCTGGATGAAGAACCTTGGTGTCCTGTGTGTCTTTTAACCTCGCCGTCCCTCGCCGGACTCGGCTCCCTTGGCCGGACGCGGCAATTGGAGGTTCCACCGAGATCCGGAAAGCAGGGGTAAGCGGACGGGGCTCACCTTCTAAGAAAGAAGGGGGAGGATTGGTTTAAAGATATTTTAAAGAGACAGGGTACATACCATGGGTAACTCAACAGCAAAGGTTCATCTGGCCAACGAACTGAAAGAGCTATTAAATACACAAGGAACAGGAATAAAAACTAAGACTGCAACCGAATTCGTTGAAATTATTGCCCAGGCTTGTCCTTGGTTTCTGACAGGAGGATTTCTTAATAATAGTGACTGGGACCTAATGAGGCATGACCTTCAGAAATTATTGAGGGACTGGGGCTTAGACAGTGTCCCAGTTGCCACCTTTTCCTTATGGAGGTTGATAAAGGATGCTTTATTAACAGATAAAGTAAAAATCAAGGATCAGCTTGCTGAATGTGAACAGGCCCTTAATCAGGTGCAGGAAGAGCAAATGACAGAATCCTTAAAGGATGAGGGTCCCCTTGAGGACTCAGGCTCAAAGGGTAGGAAACGCCTCCAGATTTCTAAGCCCGAAAAGGATCCTGAGGACCTCAGTTCTCTCTCTGAGGAAGAGGAGGGATTAGAAAGGGAGATAGAGGAACTAGAACATCACCTTAAAAGGGCAAATGTGAGGGTGCCTAGGGCCCCCTCAATTGCCGCACCTCCTCCCTATAATCCTGATTGGAATGAGGACGCCCCTACTAGACGGGCGGGGGTCCACTGGGGTTCTAGAGCGGCTCAAGTTTTTCCAATGATTGAAAACGCCGATGCTGATGGGAGCCGGCCAGAGCCCATGTCCCCCTAGCCTTCAAGGACATAAAACAGCTTAAGGAGGCGGTCATTAATTATGGACCTCATGCCCCTTTCACATTGACCCTCTTCGAGTCTTTCTCAGCCAGTCAACTGATACCTAATGATTGACAGCAACTTTCCAGGGCTGTGTTATCTGGAGGGGATTTCTTATTGTGGAAAAGTAAATATCATGAAAGGTGCCGCGAGCTGGCTCAGATTAACCTGAATGCGGGCCATCAACAGTGAAATGCCGAAATGTTGACAGGAACTAGGCAGTATGCCACCATAGGCCAACAAATTAATTACGACCCAGGTGTTTATGCTCAAATAGCCTCAGCTGCAGTCCATGCCTGGAAAACCCTGCCCGTTTCTAAGACTGAAGCAAAAATTTCCAAGATCTCTCAAGGACCCTCTGAACCTTATTCGGACTTTATAGCCCGCCTAATGCAGGCTGCTGGAAAAATATTCTCTAATCTAGAACAGGCTATGCCACTTATTAGAAAACTGGCATATGAAAACGCTAACACTTACTGCCAAAATGCTATTAAGTCCTCCCAGGCCAAAAGTATAGATGACATGATTCGAGCATGCAAAGGTATAGATGGGCCTCATATTACTGGTCAGGTTTTGGCTGCTGCCCTTAAGACTGGAATGCAAAAAGCTGATAACAGGGGAACCCGCTCTAAGGGGTGTTTTAAGTGTGGGAAAGAGGGACATATAAGGAGAAACTGCCCAGAAAGGAGCGAGGGTGCTGGCAGAGGGATGCCTAGAATTTGTCCTAGATGTCATAAAGGAAATCATTGGAGCAGTGAGTGCAGGTCAAAATTTGACATCCAGGGTAACCCAATACCGTCAGGAAACCGGAGTAGGGGCCCGCCTCGGGCCCCGGAAGCCAAAGTGTACGGGGCAATGCAGGGACAGAACAGTGCCCCAGGGAGTGGGCGTCTCCGCCGCCTCCCACTGACCAACCCCTTTCTATCTGGGAACTCCCCAGGGGAACACCAGGAAGCGCAGGACTGGACCTCAGTTCCACCTCCCGAGCGGTATTAACTCCCCAAATGGGACCTCAGACGCTGCCTACTGGGGTTTTTGGACCCCTGCCAGAGAGGACGGTGGGACTAGTGTTGGGACGAGGTAGCGCAACTCAGTGGGGCTTGAAGATTCTTACGGGGGTTGTTGATGCTGATTATCAGGGAGAAATAAAAATAGTAGTAGAAGCTACCCAAGGAATTGTTATTCTTCCCCCCGGGGAGCGTATAGCTCAATTGCTGCTGCTACCCTTAGCTTCCATTCCTGGGCACACCCTCCATGGGTCCCGGGCAACGTCAGCTTTGGCTCCACTGGAACTCCCCAGGCCTTTTGTGTAGCTCATTTGGATTCATGTCCCAACCTGACCATTGAGATACAGGACAAAGCTTTCAAGGGAATACTAGATACGGGGGCAGATGTCTCTGTCATTTCTGAAAAACAATGGCCACCTGCCTGGCCCCTCCAGAGTCCCTTGGCCATATTACAGGGGATAAGACAGACCCGACCAAAAAGAAGTGCCTCCTTTTTAAAATGGAGAGATGACAAAGAACATAGTGGCCATTTCCAGCCCTATGTAGTGACTGGACTCCCCACGAATCTTTGGGGGAGGGACTTACTTCATCAAATGGGGGCTATTCTCACTACCCAGACTTTAAAAGAAAATAATAACTTTGTTAATGATTCAATGCTAGACATGGGGTGGATCCCTGGAAGGGGACTAGGAAAGAGACATGAGGGCAGAATATCACCCGTGGATCCAACAGAACAGGTTACCTGGCGGGGAAGAGACCGGAAAGGACTGGGAAATTTATCCTAGGGGCCACTGAAGTGCGGCCACCTCCACTGTCCATTACTTGGTTATCAGATGACCCTGTGTGGGTAGAACAGTGGCCCCTAACTAAGGACAAATTACAGGCCGCTTCCCTATTAATTCAAGACCAGCTTGAGTTAGGACACGTGGTGCCCTCTACCTCCCCTTGGAATACCCCTATTTTTGTTATACAAAAGGGGTCTAAGAATTGGAGACTTCTTCAGGACCTACGAGCTATTAATAAAACTATGCAACCCATGGGACCCTTACAACCAGGGCTACCCTTTCCTACTGCGATCCCAAAGGATTGGCATCTTATTGTCATAGATTTAAAAGATTGTTTCTTCTCTATCCCCTTAGACCCACGAGACCAAAAGCGTTTTGCTTTTTCCTTGCCTTCCACAAACTTTAGGGAACCTTACCAACGGTATGAATGGACCATCCTACCTCAAGGGATGACTAATAGTCATACAATGTGCCAATATTTTGTAGCTGAGGTTTTACGACCCTTTCGACAACAGTTCCCACAGCTCTACCTCATTCATTATATGGATGACATCTTACTGGCGGGGCCCAAGAAAAAAAGTCTTCTTCAATCTTATGAAGTCCTCCAATCCCTTCTAAAAGGGGCAGAGCTGGTCATAGCACCCGAAAAGGTGCAATTTCAACACCCTTACAATTACTTGGGATACATCATTAATAACATAGAAATCTTTCCCCAGAGACCCCAGTTCCAGATAAATCAGCTCAAAACTTTACATCAGTGGCAGACATTCCTCGGAGAAATACAGTGGCTGCGCCCGTCCTTTCATATTCCAACTGGAGAGCTCAAACCCCTGTATGACCTCTTGCGAGGAGATCCTTCTCCTACGTCGTATAGAGTACCTACACCAGAAGCCTTACGAACACTGAGGCTAATAAAAGAGGCTCTACAGGACATGCAGATTACGCAGATAGATTATTCTCTGCCCTTGTCATTTATAGTTCTACCTTCTAAAATTACTCCCACAGGAATGTTCTGGCAAACGGGTCCCATTTATTGGGTCCACTTGCCGGCTTCTAACCCCCGGGTATTGACTCCCTTTTATGAGCTAGTTATTAACTTAATTTGGAAGGCTAAATATTTGGGTGATGCATTGTTTGGAAAAACCTTTGACATACTTATTCAACCTTACACTCAAGATATGATACACAAGTTACAACAAGAACATGACCTTTGGTGTCTTTTCCTGTGCAGCTTCAAGGGTCAAATTGATAATCACTTCCCTAAACATAGACTTTTGGAGGGCTTTAAAAGGTGTCCCATTATCTTCCCAAAGATTATGAAAAGGGAACCTATTCCAAAGGCCCAAACTGTATATACAGATGGGGCCAAAAATGGATTTGCCGTCATTTTTGATGGATCTCAAATTCTCCGACAACCTGTGTCAGGTCAGTCGGCCCAAAAGACAAAAGTTGAAGCTTTAATCATAGCTCTCAAAGTCTATAGTTCTATTCCTCTTAATGTATATACTGACAGCTTATATGTAGCCAATCTGGCTCTAGTCATAGAAACAACATCATATATTGGAAAGCAATCCACCATCACAGAACAACTACAGGTAGTTCAGCTTCTCATTTGGGCTAGACGAGATCCTTTATACATTGGCCACATCCAAAGCCATTCAGGGCTCCCTGGACCTTTGTCAGAGGGCAACACAAAAGCAGACGCTGCTACTCATGCTGTTGGCCTTTCCTGTGTGACGACCGAATATGATAAGGCCTTACAATTCCATAACAAATTTCATTTAAATGCACAGTCTTTACGCTTCCACACAGGATGTTCACGAGACCAAGCTTTACAGATTGTCTCATTATGTCCAACCTGTGCACCATTTATTCATTCTCCTTCCCTTGGGGTTAATCCAAGAGGACTACAACCTAATGATGTCTGGCAAACTGATGTTACACACTTCCCTAGCTTTGGTAAGCTCTCCTTTATACATGTTTCCACTGACACATATTCTGGCTTCATTTTTGCCACCTTACATACTGGAGAAAAGGCTAAGGATGTAATCAGTCATCTTCTAAAAGCCTTTTCCTCCATAGGCACCCGACGATGCCTCAAAACCGATAATGGTCCCGCATATGTAAGCCAGGCGGTTCAACGGTTTTGCACCCAATGGAAAATTAATCATAAGACTGGAATCCCTTATAATCCACAGGGACAAGCTATCGTGGAACGAGCCCATCAACATTTAAAAACTTATTTACAAAAAACAGAAGAGGGGGAAATATACCGGAATTGTCAGGGACCACAAGCACTTCTAAGCATAACCTTATTTACTTTAAATTTTTTACTCACTGACACTGGAGGGCGCACGGCTGCACAATGCCACTTTTCCCCTCCCACTGTACAAGATGCTCAAATAAGGTGGAAATATTTATCCACTGGAAAGTGGCAACCCCCGGCTCCACTCTTAGCTAGAGTGAGGGGAGCTGTATGTGTTTTTCCCCCAGGAACTGAGAAGCCCATTTGGATCCCGGAGCGCTGCACCAGACCGGTGAATGAAAATTCAAGACAAAATGAAGTTCCCAAGATGGCTGATCCTGCCGCTGTTGTTCTCACCCCTTCAAGTGAGTGCCGAGACACACCTCATGAGCTGGACCCCTCTTGTGGCATTCATTCTGGACAGGTTTGCTGAAGGAGGGCTTGACCCCCCACCTGGGAATATTCATGAATATCTTTTTGGAGCCCCTTGTGAGTGTAAGGGAGGGCCCCAGCACTCGGCCCCCTCTGGTTATATCCAGAGCATTGATTGTGAGACTAAAGTAGCCTACATGGCGGCTGAACTCAATGAAAACATCGGAGGATTTAAGCAAACAAAATGGGTATGTGTTAATAAGCCCGGACTTGTTGTCCCTAATCCGACTGAGACTCTTGGAAGCTGTCCCACCACTTGTCATTACACCCCGGCAATGCACATCTCCTGTTATACATCGGCCTCAATTTGTGTTAATAATCAAGGAAAACAGTATTTTGAGTCCATCCTAACTAACACCCGTGGAGAATGGGGGACCACTTATAATTATATTCCTTTTCTTTGTGACCGGGGAGGGGAAGGCATCACGACTCGGTTAACGGAGGCGGGATATGAGGGCGTCGTGGGTAAACCCTCCTGCTGGCCCATGCAGGCCCCTATCGGAATCTCTGACGGAGGGGGACCCACTGATGCTATCAAACACCTTCAGGTGATTAAGCTTTTAAAGCCAGAGATCCCTAAGCCTACATACCACCCCTTGATATTGCCCAAATCCCAGTTTCCTGATTTAGATGCTAATACATTAGATATCCTAGAAACTACCTTTTCTTTACTTAACAGTTCCAATCCTACCCTTGCTGGTGATTGCTGGCTCTGCATGATGGCAGGTGCAGCCATGCCATTGGCGGTTCCCATCAATTATACCATTGATGATGACAACACATGTCAATCTGGGCTACCCTTTAAGGTGCAGCCTCTAGGTGGTTTTATGTCATGCCTTCTGGGCATGATGCAAAATAATACCTATGATGTTGATGTTGGAATCTCTTCCTTTGGAAACTGCTCATTAGTAAAGAATTACTCCTCACCTACTCCTCCCATTTGTCCCCCTAATGGTACAGTTTTTATGTGTGGTGGAAATTTAGCTTTTCCCAGGCTCCCAGCAAATTGGACTGGTGGTTGCGTTCTGGCATTACTGCTTCCTGATATCACAATTATCTCAGGAGATGAACCCCTACCCATCCCTAGCCTAGACATCTTAGTTAGAAGACACAAGAGAGCTGTGCAGGCCTTACCACTCCTTGTTGGCCTTGGAATAACCGCTGCTGTGGGTACAGGCACGGCAGGATTGGGTACGGCTATACATTCTTACCGCCGCCTATCTCAACAGCTTATAGATGATGTGCAAACCCTGTCGGGAACCATTAAAGACTTACAAGACCAGATAGACTCTCTAGCAGAAGTACTTCTTCAGAACAGGCGGGGTTTAAACTTGCTTACTGCCAATCAAGGGGGAATTTGTTTAGCCCTTGGGGAGAGGTGCTGTTTTTATGCTAACAAATCTGACATAGTTCGCACAAAAATTAAACAACTCCAAGAAGACCTAGAAAAAAGGAGGAGGGAATTATTTGGGAACCCTCTCTGGACTGGACTTAATGGATTTTTGCCTTATCTTCTTCCCTTATTGGAACCATTGTTAGGCCTCCTTCTAGTAGTGGCAATAGGACCCTACATTGTAAATAAGATAGTACAATTCATTAAGGATCAAATTAATATCTTAGCCTCTAAGCCAATACAGGTTCACTATCAACGCTTGAAGATGGATGATCGCCCCTCTGAGATATACTTCAGACCTATCCGAAGATGAGTGTCCTCCTTAAAAGAAGAACTCCTGCCATATCTTTTCTCTATGCATACCTCTCCCTCTTGCCTTCCTGTACTAGGATCTTTGCTGTCTAATCTCTCGGTCCAATCACATCTGCCATTCGGCGGTGACGGTCATGGGTCCCGTAGGTGGAGACGGTTAAGCGTTTACCGCAATAATGTCTTGATAGGTCATAACACCTTGAGCTAATCTTGTAGTACCCAGTGACGGGCAACTTTCACGCTTGCTGTGCGACCTAAGACAGGGAATCGGGGCCTTCCCAGAGACGGGTAAGCATTGCAAGGGCTGTGAACGACCTAAGACAGGGGATACTTGATTCCCACTGGCATGCAAAAAACAAAAGAGGGGGACTTGTTGGCAGCAGGTCCACCCTGGCCCCTGGAGCCCTACCTCCACTAGTTTGTTCTGCATGCCAGTGTGGCCAGCTCACAAGGCCATGGCGAACTTGCGGTTTTTCTGTTCCTGCTTGTCCGTCTGAGACATATGTATCCCACGGGAATGCCTTGACCTTTTCTGGTCTGATGGACTTATTGTTAAGGGAGGTTTCGGTACCTGACAATAATAGATGTTGAAACTAAATTTCTCCCCCCTCCCTCCTGCTTTTGGGTAGTTTTCCACTTCTGCTGCTTGGGGTATAAAAAAAGGCATGTTAGCAATAAAGATTATTATTGACTCCTGGATGAAGAACCTTGGTGTCCTGTGTGTCTTTTAACCTCGCCGTCCCTCGCCGGACTCGGCTCCCTTGGCCGGACGCGGCAGGTTTAGGGTTAGGCCTAGGGTTAGCATTAGGGTTATGGATATTTTCAAGGTAATTTACAGGGTTAGACCTAGGGTTAGGGCTAGGATACTGGTTAGAATTGGGACTAGAGTTAGGGTTATGGACAGGATTACGGCAAGGGTTACACTTAGGATTAGGTTTAGGGTTTGAGGTAGGATTTTTGCTATGGCTACAGTTAATTTAGGGTTTGATCTAGGTTTATGGTCATGGTTAGTGTTACAGTTAGGGGGAGGGTTATCATTAGGGTTAGGGTAATAGGTTTAGATGTCAGTTTAAATATAGGATTAGGTTGAGGTTAGCATTAGTTTTAGGTTTAGGATTAGGGTTAAGGTTTGAGCTGCTTAGATTTAGGATTAGGGTTAGATTTACTGTTAGTTCTAGGGTTAAGTTTATGTTTAGAGTTAGGGTAGGTTTAGCTTTAGATCTAGTGTTATCTTTAGGGTTAAGTTTAGGGTTATGGTATTGGGTATGGTTCGAACTAGGGTTAGGACTATGGTTAAGGTTAGGATTAGGGCTGGGGTTAGGGTTAGGGTTAGGCCTTGGGTTAGTATTAGGGTTAGGTTAAGTGTAAGGATTAGGGATTGAGCTGGATTTAGGGCTAGGGCGAAGGTTAGTGTAACAGTCTGGGCTAGCATAGGGATAGGATTATGTTTAGGGCTTGAGTTAGAATTAGTTTTAGGATTATGGTTAGTGTAATGAATAGAGTTAGAGCTATGGTTTGGGCTATGGTTAGAGTTAGGCTTAGGGCTAGAGTTAGGGTGAGGTTTAGGGTTTAGGCCAGGGTTATATTTAGGGTGAGGTTTTGTTGAGAGCCACAGCCGAAGGGGCCCCAGCAAACTTCCAGCTGCCGGCTGATGATTGGCTCACAGCAACCCCAGCAACATCTAGCTGATTGGCTCCTCTGCAGTGATGCTCATTGGGCTGTTTCCCTGCCCTTTCAGACCACGGAGCTGCTCCTTGGGGGACTTTTTTGGCTCCGCCCATGTGACCCAGCCAATCTGCCTCAAGAGCAGGAGGATTGGGGTAGGTAGAGAGAAGCGTGAGTGGGAGAGAGAGGCTTGTGGAAAGCCGGTGGTGGCAGTTGAGGTTCTGAGGGTTTTTCCTGAGAGGCTGTTTTGTTTGGCCTGTGTGGTTCTAAAAATAAAGTTAGTTTCTTTTGACAAGTGGCTCCTGATTGTGCCCAGCCAGACTGCGGCATTTGGTGGGCCGCATGGGGAGCGACTGAGGGTAAGTGAAACTGCTCGCCCCTGAAGGCAGGGCAAGAGGATGGGTAGCCATTTTAAGATTCCTCTTTTTTTATTTTGTTTCACTTTTGTTTTAAGTTGCCTGTCCATTGAGATGTGTAAGATGGAAGAAAAACCGCTCACATCTGAGGAACAGATAGGGAGAAAGGACGGATGGACATTTCAGGAGGCTATTATAATGATTTTGTGTTGTTCCAATTTTGTTTCACTCTGTTTCAGTTTTGTTTGGCGTCATCTTGTTAGGTTGTATTATAGTAGAAATACGGGATCAGAAATTAGTAAAAAACAAACTGAAAGAGTGTTAAGTAAATTGTTAGAGGAAGGAGGCATCCCAGTAAAATCAAGAACAGTCAGGGCATACGTTGATACAATACAAAAATGTAGCCCATGGCTTTTTAAGGAGGAGTTGTTAAATATATCACAATGGAACCATCATGGTGAAGATTTAAAAAGAATAGAAAAGAAAAGCCCAGGGACTCTGCCAGTTGGCACATTGCCATTGTGGACGTTCATATCTTGTTTGCTTAGTCCAAAGCCTTCAGTTCAGACAATGGTAGAGGAAGGAGAAGACATAATGATTCAAGTAAATGAGAAGGCCTCTCAAGCTAGTCAGACAGAGGAAAAGATTCAAGTAAAAGAGAAGGACTCTCAAGCTAGTCAGACAGAGGAAAAGATTCAAGTAAAAGAGAAGGCCTCTCAAGTTAGTCAGACAGAGAAAGAAAGTGTAAAACAGAAAAAGCCATCAGGGGGAAAGTTACAACAGGAGACTGCTACTAACACCTTTCTATCACCAGAGGGTGTAAGTGTCCAACCAACAGCACCACCTCTACAGGAGACTGCTACTAACACCTTTCTATCACCAGAGGACATAAGTGTCCAAATAACAAGGCCACCTCCATATGCTGGGAGGTCCCCAACCCCCGCAGTTGATAGTTGGGATCCTGAGACAAGATCTCAAATATTAACATGCCCTGTATTTGAGGCAGGAGGGCAGTGATTTTACCAAGTTTTAAATTTCAAAACTGTGAAGCAGCTAAAAGAGGCTGTAACAACCTATGGTCCTCAAGCACCCTTCACTGTAAGCATGGTCGAATCCATTAACAACTTGAACATGACGCCAGCAGATTGGGCTAATATGTGTAAAGCTGTGCTAAATGGAGGACAATACCTGTTATGGAAGGTTGCCAATGAGGAATTTTGCAAGGAGACGGCTAGGCGAAATGCAGCAGCTGGTTATCCTCAGAGAAATCTAGATATGTTGTTAGGAAAGGGACCTTATGAGGATCAGCAGCAACAAATTGCATATGATCCTGGTGTATACGCACAAATTGCTGTAGATGCAATTAAGGCATGGAAGATTTTACAAGGAGGTTTACAAGGTCAATTATCTAAGGTAATACAAGGAGCTAATGAACTTTATGCTGAATTTGTAGATAGGCTTATTCAAACAGCTACCAGAGTTTTTGGGAATACAGAACAAGCAATGCCATTACTAAAACACCTGGCTTATGAGCAAGCGAATCGTTGGTGCAGAGATATCATTAGACCATGGAAACATGAAGATTTAAACACATATATTAAATTATGTAGAGACATTAATGAACAAGAGCAAGTCGTGGCAGCTGCAGTAAAACAGGCTTTAGATGCCAGAGACATTAATGAACAAGGACAAATTGTGGCAGCTGCAGTAAAACAGGCTTTAGATGCCAGGCCAAGAACATGCTACAATTGTGAACAAACAGGACATTTTAAAAGGAATTGCCCCATTTGAGGAGGGTTTAACAAAACTAGGTATCAAAGGAGTAGAATACCAGGTATTTGCCCACGATGCTGTAGAGGGAGACATTGGGCTAATGAATGCCGTTCTCAAACCACCATAGAGGGTACTCCATTATCAAAAAACGAACAAGGACCAGGTGTTTATCCACGATATTGTGGAGAAAGGCATCGGGCTCCATTGCCAAAAAATGGACAGGGGGGCCCAATGCTCCGGGGCCCAAAACCACAAATATACGGAGCACTGGAGGAACCCAGCAACCCCATCAGGGTAGTGCCCAGGACACATTGTCCATCAGATCCCTCATCAGACAAACCAGAGGGAGCGCAGGGTTGGACATCTGCGCCTCCGCCAGAGCAGTACTAACTCCAGAGATGGGAGTTCAAATCATTCCCACAGGGGTGAAAGGACCTCTTCCCAAAGGAACAGTAGGCTTATTATTGGGACGCAGCTCTTCTACTCTAAAAGGACTTATGATAAGTCCTGGGGTAATTGATCCCGATTATGAAGGTGAAATAAAAATTATAGCCAGTTCTCCAAAGGGTATATCAGTAATTTCACCAGGAGATAGAATAGCACAGTTACTAATAATACCCAGCCTACATGATAAATTTTCCAGTCGTACTGTAGAAAGAGGTTCCAAGGGATTAGGCTCCACAGGTGTAGACTGGGCTATGCTTTCTTTAAATTTAGATTCTCGCCCCATGTTAAAACTAAATATTCAAGGACATGAATTTAATGGGCTACTGGATACAGGTGTAGACCTTAGCATCATCTCTCATCAAGAATGGCCAAAACATTGGCCATTACAACAAGCCACTCAAACGCTTCGAGGCCTAGGAGTGGCAACTAATCCCCAAAGAAGTGCAATGGTATTAGATTGGAAGGATCCTGAAGGATGTGAAGGAACTATACAGCCATATGTATTGGATCATCTTCCCGTAAATTTATGGGGACGAGATGTCCTAGATGAATTAGGTTTGACATTAACAAATAACATCAACCAAAATGCACCCACTATTATGACTAGACAAGGTTTTAGGAAAGGAAAAAGATTAGAAAAACAAGAACAAGGTATAGCAGCACCAATACAAATAGATCAAGGAACAGACAGACATGGGTTGGATTTTCAGAAAGGGCCACTGAGACAATAAAAATTACTTGGAAATCAGAAAGACCAGTATGGGTTCCTCAGTGGCTCCTGACTAAAGAAAAGATACAAGCAGCCCATGACCTGGTCAAACAACAATTAGCAGAAGGACATATACAACCTTCTGTATCTCCCCATAATACTCCCATTTTTGTCATCAAAAAGAAATCTGGTAAATGGAGATTATTGCAAGATTTAAGAGCCATTAATAATGAGATGGTTATTATGGGACCTGCTCAATCAGGGATTCCTCAATTGTCTGCTTTGCCAAAAACCTGGTATGTTTTAGTTATAGATATTAAAGATTGTTTTTTTTTTCAATTCCAATTCATCCTGAGGATAGTCCACGTTTTGCATTTACTATCCCTGCACTGAATCATGAAGGTCCTGATCAGAGATATGAATGGAAAGTAGTCCCTCAAGGGATGGCTAACCGCCCAACTCTGTGTCAAATTTATGTTAACAAAGTAAGCCAGCCACTTAGAAATCAAAATCCTGAACTACAAATATTTCACTATATGGATGATGTATTATTAGCACACAAAGATAAAAACACATTGCTAGAATGTTATGCCACACTTACAAATATATTAAAAAATTATAATCTAGAGATAGCAATAGATAAAGTACAATTAAATTTTCCAATTAATTATTTAGGAGTTCTATTATCCTCAACCATGGTCCATCCACCAAAAATTCAAATACGAGTAGATCAACTCAAATCACTTAATGACTTTCAAAAGTTATTAGGAAACATAAATTGGATAAGGCCTTATTTAGGTATAACAACAGGAGAATTGGGACCTTTATTTGATATCCTGAAAGGTCCTTCAGATCCAAATTCACCCCGATTGTTAATGCCTGAAGCAAGAAAGGCATTAAAAATCATTGAAACATATATGGAAAATATGCATTTGGATAGAATTGATATAAGTTTGCCTTTATTATTTATTGTACTACCAACAAAAAATATTCCTACAGGAGTATTTTGGCAAGAAGGTCCATTATTATGGATACATTTATCTTATTCTCCTAACACTATTCTTACTAGGTATCCTGAGGCTGTAGGACAATTAATACTCAAAGGAATAAAAACAGCAAAGGGAGTGTTTGGAATTTCTCCCAATAAAATTATTACTCCATATACTATGAATCAAATTGATGAGTTAGCTAATGAGTTAAATACTTGGGCAATAATCTTGTGCAAATCTAATGTTTCATTTGATAACCAGTTACCATCTAATCCTTTATTGTCTTTTTGGTCATTGCATCCTGTAATTTTTCCAAAAATGACAAGAAAAACACCTATCATGAATGCTCCAAATATATTCACTGATGGATCAAATAATGGTACAGCAGCAATAGTTACACCTGATCAAACTTTTACATTTTTAGTACCCAAACAATCAGCTCAAAAGGTAGAGCTTAATGCAGTATTACAAGCTTTTGTGATGTTTAAAGATTCTGTATTTAATTTATTTTCCGATAGTCAGTATATAGTTAACGCTATAGTATCCCTTGAAGATGCTGGTAGGATTTCCCCTTCCTCTACTGTTTTCTCTTTGCTTTCCACTATACAAAGTCTAATCTGGGACAGAAAAGATCCATTCTTTATAGGACATATCAGGGCACATACAGGATTGCCTGGAGCCCTTAGTTTGGGCAATGATTTAGCAGATAAAACTACACATGACATACATATTTTCTCTACACTAGAAGAAGCTATAAATTTTCATAAAAAGTTCCATGTCAATGCTAATACTTTACAAAAGCATTTTAAAATAACTAAGGAACAAGCTAGACAAATAATAAAACAATGTCAAAATTGTGTAACCATTTTACCACAAGTTAATCTTGGAGTCAATCCTAGAGGATTGATACCTAACCATATTTGGCAGATGGACGTCACACACTTGCCAGAATTTGGAAAATTAAAATATTTGCATGTTACAGTTGATACTTCTTCTGGATTTTTGATGGGCTCCCTTCATGCCGGAGAAAAAACTAAAGATGTTATAGCTCATTGCTTACAAAATTTTGCCACTGTGGGTGTTCCAAAACAGTTAAAAACAGATAATGCCCCTGGTTATACTTCTACCTCTTTTAAACAATTTTGCTCAACATTTTGCATTACTCATATAACAGGAATCCCATACAATAAACAGGGACAAGGCATAGTTGAAAGAGCTCATCAAACTATTAAAATGTACTTATTAAAGCAAAAAGAAGGAATTGGGAAGGGGTATATATTCCCCAAAGATAAACTTGAAATAACCCTTTTTACTCTAAACTTTTTAAATTTGGATTCATCAGGACTTAGTGCTGCGGAAAGGCATATGTGTCCAAAAAATGTACATAAGCCCAAGGTACTTTGGAAGGATATTCTAACAGGACAATGGAAAGGTCCTTACCCAGTAATTGTCTGGAGTTGGGGGTCTGTTTGTGTGTTTCCACAGGGAGAACAGCAGCCAATTTGGATTCCAGAGAGATTAACCAAGGTCCTGACCCAGTGATTGTCTGTTTATGTGTTTCCACAGGGAGAACAGCAGCCGATTTGGATTCCAGAAAGATTAACTAAAGCGATTTCTACAGACCCAAAAGAAGATGATTTGGCTCAACTCCATAACAACTGATATCCGAAACTCCAGTTTGGCTATTCTTACATCTGCAACAGAACCAGGATGCTTTTTTTCAATATCTATTTTATTATTGCCCTTTGCCATATCATGAAGTTCTATTTTGTTTCTTGAGCTCATACAGACCTAGGTTAATGTTTTGCTGATCAGTTCTATTTTTTGACTATAGAGTTTTTAAACATTGCAATGGAGATTTCACCTGTAAAAATTTATAAGGCCTTTACTATAATGTTATGTGTTGTATGTATTATATTATGTGTGCACACTTGTGTTTTGCGTTATATGTTTGAATGTACGTATGTCCATATATCATATATGATGAGCGCTCATGATGAAATGGATCCAAATTTTTTTTCACGTGATTTATATGGTTTAATTTAAATTGGGTAAACAACTGTTGAGGATTGTTTTAATATGTAAACAAAAAAGAAGGTTAACAGATCTGTTTGTTTACTTTCACCTTTCCTTTTCATTATATTTAATAATTCTCTTAAAGATAATGTAAATTGTTAAGAAAATTGTTTTCTTTTAGTGCCTTCTGTAATGTTACATAATTTTTTCTTTAGCCATTATTGCCAGAATTCCTATCTTCATCCCAGTACTGGTGAAGTCAAAGATAAAACCAATCTACAGCTTCTGCAATAGCCATCACTGAACTGCTTGCAGAACTTGCCTGGACACATTGTGAGCTCACCTGTATGCATTGTGAACTATCTGTTGGTGCAGCGACTTGTGGTAGTGTTGGGGTATGTTTGCTGATGATGTCATCGGTGGTACAATTTTTCCAAAAGGAGCCATCAATTGGCTTGGTGTATCTTCCTCCCTTCTGCTTGTCATGATTGTCCAGCTAAAATTTGGGGGCCAAAAGAGGTGAGGCAAAGAACCTCACCCCCCCGCTGGTACAAAGACCTCTCCACAGATGTGGCTGTATATTGGACCGGTAGTCAATGACGGGTAAGATCCAATTGCAATGGTACCAACCTTACGGGTAAGGACCATATGTACTATTGGACAACCTAAGGCAGGCACGGTCCCTAAGCCACATGCTTTTTGTTTAAACAGAGAGGGGGAGATGTTGAGAGCCACAGCCGAAGGGGCCCCAGCAAACTTCCAGCTGCAGCAACTCCAGCTGCCGGCTGATGATTGGCTCACAGCAGCCCCAGCAACATCTAGCTGATTGGCTCCTCTGCAGTGATGCTCATTGGGCTGTTTCCCTGCCCTTTCAGACCACGGAGCTGCTCATTGGGGGACTTTTTTGGCTCTGCCCACGTGACCCAGCCAATCGGCCTCAAGAGCAGGAGGATTGGGGTAGGTAGAGAGAAGCTTGAGTGGGAGAGAGAGGCTTGTGGAAAGCCGGTGGTGGCAGTTGAGGCTCTGAGGGTTTTTCCTGAGAGGCTGTTTTGTTTGGCGTGTGTGGTTCTAAAACTAAAGTTAGTTTCTTTTGACAAGTGTCTCCTGATTGTGCCCAGCCAGACTGCGGCAAGGTTTTGGGTTTGAGGTAGGGTTAGGGCTAGATTGCGGGTTAGGGTTATGGTTAGGGCTATGTTTAGGTTTAGGGTTATGCATAGGGTTTGGTTTAGGGCTGTAATTAGGGCTAGATTTTGTGTGAGCTTTTGGGCTAGTTTTAGGAATATGGGAAATGTAAGAGCTAGAGTTATGGTTATGGCTAGATTTAGAGATTGTCTAGTGTTAGGGTTAGTTTTTGAGTTAGGTTAATGTTTAGAGTTAGGGTTTTTGTTAGGGTAAGTGTCAGTGTTCAGGTTAGGATTAGTTTTAGTGTTAGGTCCAGAATTAGGAATAGGGTAGGTCTAGGGTTAGAGTTAGTGTTTGGTTTAGGTTAAGAGTTATTGTTAGGGATAAGGCTAGGGTTATGGCTATATTTAGAATTAGGTTTAGGTCTAGGACTATTATTAGTGTTAGGTTTAGTGTTAGCGTTACTGGTAGGGCTAGTGTTAGGTTTCGGATAAGGTTTAGGGTCAGGTTTAAACCTAAGTTTATAGTTAGGGTCAGAATAAGGGTCAGAGTTAGGTTTAGGGTTTGGGTTAAGTTTAGAGCTAGAATGAGGGCTAGGTTTAGGACTAGTAGTAGAGTTAGGGTGTGGGGTAGGCATAAAATTAGTGTTAGGACTAGGGTAGCAATAGGGTGAGGGTTTCACTAAGTGCAGGAAATAGGGTTAGAGCTAGGATTAGGACTAGGAATAGGGTAAAGGTTAGGGCCAGGGTTAGGGTAAGGTTTAAAGCTAAGGTTAGGCTTTGAATTAGGGCTACGTTTTGTGTTAGGTTTAGGGCTATGGCTAATTTAAAACTGGCATTTCAATTAGGCTAGTGTCAGGGTTAAGTTTAGGTTGAGGTCTAGTGTTAGGATTAGGTTTAGGGATAGGGTGATGTGTAGAGCTAGGGTTAGTGTTAAGGTCAGAGCCAGGGTTAGTATTAGTTTTAGGGTTATAATTAGGACTCAAATTAGGGCTTGGTGTAGGGTTAGGTTTTGGTTTAGGTTAAGGATTAGGGTCAGTGCTATGGCTCAGTTTCGCTTGAGGGCTAGGACTAGGGTTAGAGCTAGTTTCAAATTAGTGTTAGGGTTAGAGGTAGTGTTAAGGTGTGGTTTTGGCTTAGGGTTAGGGTTAATTTTAGAGTTAGGGTTAGATCTAGTTTTAGGGCTACAGCAAAGTTTAGGGCTAGGGTTACGTCTAGGGTTTGATTATCATAAGTGATAGGGTTAGAACTAGGGATAGGGCTAGGGCGAGAGTTAGAGTTAGTGTTAGTGTCAGGGTTAGATTTAGGGTTAGAATTTAGAACTAGGGTGACTGTTAAAATTAGGGTTAGGTTTGTGGTTAGGGTTAGGTTTAGAATTAAGACTAAGAATAGGAATAGGATTAGGACTGAAATTTGTTTTAGGGTTAGGGCTTTATTAGGGCTAGGGCTAATGTCACGTCTAGGGTTATGGTTAGAGATAGTTTTAGGGTTAATATTATTACGGTTAGGATTCGGTTAATGGATATGGTTAGGTTTAGGGTTCAGGTTATGTTTAGGGTAATGTATAGGTTTGGGGTTAGGAATAGGTTTAGGGTTATCTTAGGGTTAGCATTAGGTTTAGGATTAGGAATAGGGTAATGGATAGGGTTACAGCTGGGGTTAGGGCTAGATTTATGGTTAGGATAAAGGCTAAGTTTAGGGTTAGGTTTTGGGTTATGTCAAAGGCTAGGTCTATGTTTAGGTTTAGGTTTAGGTTTTGAGTGATGTTTAGAGGTAGGGTTAGTGTTATGGTCAGAGGCAGGTCAGGGTTTGTTTTAAGGTGAGCGATAGGACTCGAATTAGGGCTAGATTTTGGGCTAGGTGTAGGCTTAGGGTTTGGTTTTTATGTTCAAGGTTAGAGTTAGGGCGAATGTAAAGGCAAGTGATTGCATTATGGTAAGGGATAGGGTTAAAAGTAGAAATAGGACTAAGGCGGGAGTTAGAGTTAATCTTAGGGATAGGGTTCGGTTAGGTTTAGGGCTAAATTCGGGCTAGGATTAGGTCTAGCGTTTGTATTAGGGTTAGGCTTAGGAGTAGGTTTAGGGATAGGGTAAGGTTTAGAGAAAGACATGGGGATAGAGCTAGTTTTAGGGCTGGGTCAAAGGTTACAATTCGGTTAGGGCTAGTGTTATGGTTTTGTTTAGTAATAAATAAGGCTAGGTTTAGGGCTAGGATGAGGGCGAGGTTTGTTTTAGGGTTATGGCAAGAATTAGGGCTAGGGCTATTGTCAGGTCTAGGCTTACGTTAGGGATAGATTGAGGGTTAGATTTATGGCTAGGTCTAGTGTAAGGTTTTGGTTTAGGGTAAGGGTCAGATTTAGAGCTAAGGTTATTATTAGGGTAAGAAGTAGGTTTGAGGTTTGGTTTAGGTTAGGGTTTAGGTTTAGAGCTTGAATTAGCATTATGGTTTGTTTAGGGTAATGATATGTTTTGGTTTAGGATTCATGATAGGTGTAGGGTAATTGAAATGGTTAGAGTTAGGAAAAGTTTAGGGTTAGGCCTAGGGTTAGCCTTAGGGTTATGGTTGTGCTTAGGATAATGGATAGAGTTAGGGCTAGTGTTATGGTTTGTGTTAGGGCTAGAGTTAGGGTTAGGGCTAGGGTTAGGTTTACGTTCAGGTTTAGGATATGGCTTAGAGTTTGAGCTAGGGTTAACTCTAGGGCAAGGGTTAGGTTTAGGGTTAGGTCTAGTTTATAGTTATGGTTAGGGTCAAGGTAAATGTTAAGTTTAGGGCTAGGGTTATCATTAGGTTTAGGGTAATGGATAGGGTTTGTTTTCCTGTTAGGGTTAGGTTTTGGCTTAAGTTTAGGATTAGAGATAGGCTTAGGGTTAGGTTTAGGGTTAAATGGTTAGGGTTTCATCAGGGGTTAGCTCTATGTCAAGGGTTTGGTTTATGGCTATGTCTAGGGTTAGTGTTAGGGTAGATTTAGGGTAATGGCTAGGGTTATCATCAGGGTTAAATTTAGGGTTAGAGTAATGGGTAGGGTTAGAGCTAGGGTTAGGTCTAGGGTTGTTATTAAGGTTAGGGTTAGAGTTAGGGTAATATGTAGGCTTAGAGCTAGGATTAGGGATAGCATTAAAGTTAGGATTAGGGCTAGGTTTAAGGTTAGGTTTAGGTTTAGGCCATGGGTTAGTGTTAGGATTAGGTTAAGTTTATAAGACTAGCACTAGGGTTAGGACTAGTGTTCGTGTTAGGCTTAGGCTTTGGGTTAGGTTTAGATTTGGAATTAATGTTAGATCTAGGATTAGGCCTAGGTCTAACTACAGGTCAAGGGCCAGGGCTAGGGTTATGGTTACAGTAACAGTGTTAGAACTAAGGCTAGGACTAGGGTGAGAGTTAAGAGTTAATCTTAGGCCTAGGGTTTTGGTTAGTTTTAGAGATAGGGCTAAATTGGTCTAGGATTAGGGTTAGAGTTAGAGTTAGTCTTAGGCCTGGGGTTTTGGTTAGTTTTAGGGATAGGGCTAAGTTAGGGCTAGGATTATCACTAGGGCTAGTGTTCAGCTTAGGTCTAGTGTTAGTGCTAACTTTATAGTTAATTTTAGGATAAGGAATGTTGTTATAGCTGGGTTTAGAGGTAGGGTGAGGGTTAGAATTTGGGTTAGGACTAGGGTTAGGGATCGGGTTATGATTAAGGCTAAGTTTAGGGCTAGGATGAGGCCTAGGGTTAGTTGTAGGGTTAGGTCTAGAATTAGGTCTAGGCCTTATGTCAGGTCTAGTGTAACAGTTTGGGGTAGATTCAGGCTTAGTTTTGTGTCTAGGTCTAGTGTAAGTTTTAGGCTTAGGGTAAGGGTCAGGTTTAGAGCTAGGTGTATTCTTAGGGTCAGGATCAGGGTTAGGGTTTGTTTTAGGTTAAGGTTTAGGGATAGGGCTAAAATGAGCATTAAGGTTAGGGTTAGGGCAATTGATTGTGTTAGGTTTAGGTTTCAGGGAAGGTTTAGGGCAATGGAGATCTTTAGGATTAGCAAAAAGGTTAGGTTTATGCCTAGGGTTAACTTTACAATTAGGGTTATCATAAGGAAAATAAATAGGGTTAGAGCTATGGTTAGGCTAGGGTTAGGTTAGGATGAGCGCTAGAGTTAGGATAGGCTTTGAGTTAGGGCTAGTAACCATAGCTTAGGATAGGGGTAGATTTCAATTTAGGGTAAAGGTTAGGTTTTGTGCTAGGGTTAGGTCTAGAATGAGGGTTAGGCTTAGTGTTATGGTCAGGGTTAGGTATAGGGTTAGGCCTAGGGTTTTCATTAGGGTTAGCATTAGGTTTGTGGTAATAGATTGGATTAGATATAAGGTTAGCTTTATGGTTAAGGTTAGGTTTAGATTTAAGTTTAGTTTTAGGGCTAGGTTTACTGTTGGTTTTAAGGTAAAATTTAGGTTTTGAATGAGGGTTAAGGCCATGACAAGTTGTAGGTTTAGGGTTAGGTCTAGAGGTCGGTTAAGGGTTTGGGATAGGGTTTCAGTTATGGTTAGGGATAGGGTTATCATTAGTGTTAGGATGAGAGTTAGGCTAATGCCCAGGGTTAGAGCTAGTGTTAAGTTAAGGGTTAAGGTTAGGACTAGGACTATGGTTAGTGTTATTTTTAGGAATTGTGCTAAGGGTTAGTCTTTGATCTAGGGTTAGGACTAAGGTGAGGGTTAGGGTTAGAGTTAGGACTGGGGTTAGGTTTAGGGTGAGCGTAATGCTTAGCGTAGGTTTAGGCCTCGATTAGGGTTATTGTTATTTAAGTTTTGTGTTAGATTTAGGCCTAGGGTTAGTGCTATGTGTAATGTAAGATCTAGGGTTCCGATTAGAGCTAGTTTTAGGGTTAGGCTTAAACCTAGGTCTAGTGTTAGGTTTAGGTTTTGGGTTGGGGTCAGGTTTATAGCTGGGTTTAATGTTAGTGTCAGGGTCAGTGTTCAGGTTAAAGTTAGGGTTAGGATGAAAGCCAGAATAGGACTAGGGTTAGTTCTAGTGGCAGGGTTAGTGTTTGGTTTAGGTTAAGGGTTATGGTTAGGGCTAGGACTATGTTATTGTTTAGGTCAAGGGCTAGACAAATAGCTAGATTTAGGATTAGGTTTAGCTCTAGGGCTAGTGTTAGGGTTAGGTTTAGGTTTACGTTTACTGGTTGGGCTAGTTTCAGGTTTCGGTTTCGGTTTAGGGTCAAATTTAGACCTATAATTAGTGTTATGGTCAAAATAAGGGTGAAGGTTAGGGTGAGGATTTAGGTTGGGTTAGTTCTAGAATGAGGCTAGTGTTAGGACTAGTAATAGGGTTATTGTTTGGGATTGGCTAAGGATTAGGATTAGGACTAGAGTTAGCATTATAAATAGGGTTTGTTTTTTGGTAATGGATAGGATTAGAGCTAGGGTTAGGGCTAGGATTAGGGTTAGGTTTAAGGCTAGATTTAGAGTTAGGATTAGGGTTAAATCTAGTGTTGGGGCTTGGATTAGGGCTATTTTTGTGTTAGAGTTAGTGATAGGTTTTGGCTAAGGCCAATGTAAGAACTAGGGTTACGATTAGGATTAGTTTTAGGGTTAGGGTTATGGCTAGGTCTTGTGTTAGCATTAGTTTTAGGGTTAGGGTGATATTTAGAGCTGGGTTTGTGTTTGGATATGGGTCAGAGTGAGGGTTAGTTTTAGGCCTAGACTCGAATTAGAGCTCGGGTTATGGCGAGTTATGGGTTAGGGTTTGGTTTAGGTTAAGATTTAGGGTTAGAACAATGGCTAGGGTTAGGGGTAGGGTTAAGGTTAGGGTTAAAATAGGGCTAGGATTAGGGCTATGATTATTGTTAGGGTTAGGCGTATGGTTAGGGCTAGGTTAGGGTTAGTTATAGGGGAAGGGTTGGGGTTATATAGCTAGGTTCAGTGCTAGGGTGAGGTTACATTTAGGGATAGGGCTAGGTGAGGGTTTCGTTTTAAGTCTAGGTTTAGGGCTAGGGTGAGTGCTAGGGTTTGTGTTAGGGTTAGGGCTAGGGTAAGGGCTACGGCTAATATCATGTCTAGGGTTTTGGTTAGGGATAGAGTTAGGGATAGGTTTATGGCTAGGTCTAGTGTAAGGGTTAGGTTTAGCATCGGGGTCAGGTATAGAGCTGGGTTATCATTACGGTCAGAGTATAGGTTAAGTATTGGTTTGGGTTAAGGTTTAAGGTTAGGGCTCAAATTAGCTTTAGGGTTAGGGTTATGGTTAGAGTAATTGATAAACTTAAGTTTGCAGTTTAGGTTAGGTTTAGAGTAACATATAGTTAGTGTTAGGGATAAGGCTCGGGTTAGGCCTCGGGTTAGTATTTGGTTTAGGCTTACATTTAGAGTAATGAATATGTTTAGTGCTAGGTTAGGGCTTAGGTTAAGTTTAGGATTAGGGCTAGGGTTTGGGTTATATCTTGGGTTAGGGTTAGGGTTAGGTTTAGGGTAAGTGTTAGGGTTTGAGCTAGGGTTAGGGCTAGTGAGATGGTTATGTTTAGAATCAGGGCTACAGTTAGGGTTAGGGTTAGTGTTAGGGCTAGGTTTAGCATTATGTTTAAGGTTATGTTTAAGGTAATGGATAAAGTTAGAGCTAGGATTTGAGCTATGGTTTCAGTTAGGATGAGGGTTAGGGTTAGAGTTAGGGTTAGAGCTAGGGTTATATTTAGAGTAAGGGTTAGAGTTTGAGCTAGGGTTTGATCTAGGGCAAGCATTAGGTTTAGGGTTTGTGCCAGGGTTAAGGTTAAGCTTTAGGTCTAGGTTTAGGGCTTATATTAGGGTTAGGTTTTGTGTGAGGTTTATGGCTAGTGTTAGGGCTATGGATAATGTAAGAGCTAGGGTTATGGTTATACATATGTCTAGTGTTATATTTAAGTTTTTGGTTAGGATAAGTTTTAGAGCTATGGTTTGTGTTAGTGTAAGCATCATTGTTTGGGCTAGCTTTGGGTTTTGGTTAGGCTCAGAATTAGAACTAGGTTTAAGTCTAGGGCTAGGGTTATTCTTTGCTTTAGGTTAAAGGTTTTTTTTAGGACTAGGGCTAGGTTTTTGTTTAGGACTAGGGCTAGAGTTATGGCTATATTTAGGATTAAGTTTAGGTTTAGTGCTAGTGTTATGGTTAGTTTTACGTATAAGTTTACTGGTAGGGCTAGTGTTAGCGTTTGGTTTAGTGTTAAGGTCAGGCTTTGACCTAGGGTTAGTGTTAGGGTCAGATTAAGGGAAGGGTTAGGCTTAGGCTTCGGGTTAGGGTTAGAGACAGAATTAGGGCTAGGGTTAGGACTAGAAATTGAGTTAGGGTTTGAGGTAAGCTAAGGGTTAGGGTTAGAACTTGGGTAGCATTAGGGTGAGAGTTTGGCTTAGGGTAAAAAATATGTTTAGGGTTTGGGTTAGTGTTAGTGTTAGGGTTAGGGTTAGGGTTAGTGTTAAAGCTAGAGTTGAGGATCAGATTAACGCTAGTTTTTCGGTTTGGGTTAAACCTCTGGCTAATATAAGAACTAGCTTTATTGTTAGAGAGAGTTTTAGGGTTAGGATTAGGGCTAGGTCTAGTGTTTGGGTTAGGTTTAGGGTTAGGGTGATATTTAGAGGTAGGGTTAGTTTTAGGGTCAGAGTCAGGGTCAGTATTAGTTGTAAGGATAGGGTTAGGACTAGGTGTAGCATTAGGATTTGTTTTAGGTTAAGGGTTAGGATTAGAGCTATAGCTCAGTTTTGTTTGTGGGCTATGGCTAGAGTTAGGGCTAGTTTTCTAATTAGAATTAGGTTTAGGGCTAGTGTTAGGGTGAGGTTTAGGTTTATAGTTAGGGTAGATTTAGAGTTAGGGTTAGTTCTGGGTTTAGGAGTATGGCTAGGTTTAGGGCTAAGTTTAGGGCTAGTGTTAGGGTTAGGCAATAGATAAGTTTGGTACTAGAAATAGGTCTTGGGCTACAGTTAGGGTAAGTCTTAGGGCTAAGGTTAGAGTTAGGGTTACAGTTAGCAACAAATTAGGGCTAGGATTAGAGCTATGGTTAGTCGTTAGTATTAGGCCTAGAGTTAGGGCTAGGTTTAGTGTTAGTGATAGTGTTAGGGTTAGGGAAAGGGGAAAGGATGTGGTTATACCTAGGTTCAGAACTAGGGCGAGGGTTGAAATTAGGGTTTGGGCTAGGGTTAGGGTTCGGGTTAGGGTTAAGGCTAAGTTTAGGGCTAGGATGAGGGCTCTGCTTTGTGTTAGGTTTAAGGCAAGAATTAGGTAGAGTGCTAATATCAGGTCTAGGGATACGGTTAGGGATACTGTTAGTGTTAGTTTTATGGCTAGGTCTAGTTTAAGGGGCATGTTTAGGGTAAGGATCAGGTTTAGAGCTAGGTGTGTTATTAGAGTCAGTGTCTTGTTCAGAGTTTGGGTTAATTTTGGTTTAGTTTTAGGGCTCGAATTAGCAATAGGGTTAGGTTTAGAGTAATTGATAGGGTTAGGTTTAGTGTTCGGGTTAGGTTTAGGTAAGAATAATGCTAGTGTTAGCGATAGCTTTAGGGTTAAGCCTAAATGGTAGGGTTAGATTTATGTTTAGGACTAGGGTTAGTGTTAGGTTTAGCGTAACTGTTAGGTTTTGAGCTAGGATTAGGACTACGGCAAGGGTTAGATTTACGGTTGGGTCTAGGGTTAGGTTTACAGTTAGGGTTAGTGTAGGTTTAGAGTTAGGACAAGGGTTAAGTTTACAGTTAGGGTTAGAATAGTTTTAGGGTTAGGGCTAGTGTTATCATGACATTTATACTTAGGGTTTGGGTAATGAGTGGGGTTAGAACTATATTTAGAGCTATGTTTGGTTTAGGCTTATGTTAAGGGTAATGGATAGATTAGGGCTAGGGTTATAGTTAGGATTATGGCTAGGGTTAGGGTTAGGGTTAGGTCTAGGGTTAGTGTTAGGGTTAGGTTTAGGGTAAGTGTTAGGGTTTGAGCTATGGTTAGGGCTAGCATGACGGTTAGGGTTAGTGTCAGGTCTAGGTTTAGGATTCGGGTTAAGTTTAGGGCTAGTGTTAGCATTAGGATTAGGGTTATGTTTAGGGTAATGGATAGGATTAGAGCTAGAGTTAGGGCTAGGATTGTGGTTAGGATTAAGTCTAGGGTTAGGTTTAGGGTTAGGGCCAGTTTTAGGGTTAGGTTTAGGTTTAGGGTAATGATTAGGGTTAGGGTTAGTGTTATGGTTAAAACGAGGTGTAGGGCTCAGTTTAGGGCTAGGTTTTGGGTTAGGTTAGGGCTAGGATTAGGGCTAAGGCTAATGTAAGAACTAGAGTTATGATTAGGGCTACTTTTAGGGTTACTGTTAGGGCTAGTTCTAGTTTTAGGGTTAGGTATACTTTTAAGGTGATGTTAGAGCTAGGGTTAGAGTAAGGTCAGAGTCAGGCTCAAGGTTAGATTTAGGGTTAGGTTAGGACTGGAATTGGGGCTGATGTTAGGGCTAGGTGTAGGGTTATGTTTTGGTTTAGGTTAAGTGTTAGGGTTAGGGCTATGGCTCGGTTTTGTTTTAGGGCTTGAACTAGATTAGGGCTAGTTTTAGGATTAGTGTTAGTGTTAGGGCTAGTGTTAGTGTGAGGTTTAGGCTTAGGGTTAATGTTGGACTTAGAGTTATGGTTAGTTCTAGGGTTACGGCTAGGGCTAGTGTTGGGGCTAAGGATAAGGCAAGTGTTACAGTTATGGTAAGGAATAGGATTAGATCTAGGAATAGGGCTAGGGTGAGAGTTAGAATTATTCTTAGTGATAGTGGTAGGGTTAGGGCTAAATTACGGCTAAGATCAGGTCTAGGATTAGTGTAAGTGTTATGTCTAGAGTTAGAGTTAATGTTAGATTTGGGGGAAGGGTTGGGGTTATAGCAAGGTTCATAAGTAGGGTGAGGGATAAAATTAGGGATAGGGATACAGTTAGGGTTTGAGTTAGAGTCAAAGCTAGTTATAGGGCTAAATTGAGGGCTAGCGGTTGTGTTAGGTTTATTGCAAGATTTGGGGCTAGGGCTAATATCAGGTCTTCGGTTATGTTAGGAATAGTTTTGTGGTAAAATTTATGGCTAGTTTTAGTGTCAGAGTTAGGTTTAGGGTGAGGTTCAAGTTGAGAGCTAGAGTTTTTAATAGTCAGAGTCAGGTTTTGGGTTTGGGTTAAGTTGAGGTTTAGGGTTATGGCTCAAATTAGCATTAGGTTTGAGTTAGAGTTAGGATAATGGATAAGGTTAGGTTTAGGCTTCAGGTTAGGTTTAGGGCTCAGATTAGGTTTAGGGTAATGGACAAAGTTAGGGTTAGGCCTAGGGTTAGCATTAGGTTTATGATTATCATTAGGGTAATGAATAGGGTTAGAGCTAGGGTTAGGGCTAGGGTTATGTTTAGGATTAGGGCTAGATTTAGGGTTAGGGTTAGGTTTAAGGCTGGGTTAGTTTTAGGTTAGGGTTAGGGTTAGGCCTAGGGTTAGCATTAGGTTTATAATTATCATTAGGGTAATGAATAGGGTTAGAGCTAGGGTTAGGGCTAGGGTTATGTTTAGGATTAGGGCTAGATTTAGGGTTAGGGTTAGGTTTAAGTCCAGGGTTAGCTTTAGGTTATGGGTTAGGGATTGAGCTAGGGTTAGTGCTAAGGATAGGGTTAGGTTTAGGATTAGGTCTAGGATTAGGAGTAGGGTTACCATTAGGGTTAAGGGTATGGACAGGTTTAGATTAGAGGTTAGGGGGTTAGGGTTATTTTAGATTCAGGACTAGCGTTAGTGTTAAGTTTAGTATATTGTTAAGGTTAGAGCTAGGGTTAGGACTATGGCAAGGATTATGTTTATGGTTAGGTCTAGGGTTAGCTATACAGTTAGGGTTAGAGTAGGTTTAGGGTTAGGGCTAAGGGTATCATGACGTTTATGGTTAGGGTCAGGGTAATTGATGGGGTTAGAGCTAAGGTAAAGTCCAGTTTTAAATTTAGGATTAGTTCTAGGGCTAGGGTTAGGGTTAGGCTTATCATTTTCTTATGGTTAGGTTAAGGGTAAGAGTTAGGGATTGGGTAAGTGTTAGGGCTAGGTTGTGGCTTCAGGTTAGAATCAGGGCTAGGGATAGAGTAAGGGTTGGGGTTACGGTTAGGGCTAGGTTTAGCATTAGGTTTAGTGTTATGATTAGGGTAATGGATAGAGATAGAGCTAGATAGACCTAGACTTTTGGCTATGGTTACAGTTAGGATTAGGGCTAGGATTGCGGTTAGGTTTTGGGTTAGGGTTATGTTTAGGGTAACGGTTAGGGTTTGAGCTAGTGTTAGTGCTAGGGCTAGTTCGAGGATTAGGTTGAGCCATCGGTCTAGGGACAGGATTATGGTAGGTGTAGGGTTAGAGTTAAGTTTAGGGCTAGAGTTAACATTAGGGTTAGGATAAGGGTTAAGGTAATGGATATGGTATGATCTAGGTTTATGTTTAGGTATAGGGTTAGATTTAGTTTTAAGATTAATGTTAAGGCTAAGTGTATGTTTAGGTTTATGTTACAAGTAAGGTTTTGAGCTAGGTTTAGGGCTATGGTGAGTGTTACTTTTAGGGTTAGGTGTATTGTTAGTTTTCTGGTTAGGGTTAGGGTTACATTTAGGGTTAAGTCTAGGGTTATCAATACAGTTTTGTATAGGGTTAGGTAAGGTGTAGGTTTAGAGCTAAGTTTAAGGCTAGGGTTAAGTTTAGGGTTAGGGATAGGGTTAGGGTTAGAGTAAAGTATAGGTGTAAGTTTATATTTATGGTAGGGTTAGGCTTTGAGTAAAGTTTGAGACTAAGTCTAGGGTTAGGTTTAGGGTTAGGTTTAGGGCTAGGGTTAGGGTTGGGATTTCGCTTATGGCTAGATTTAGGCCTAGAATTCACTCTAGGTTTTGTGTTAGTTTAAGGCATAGAGTTAGAGCTATGGGTAATGTAAGAGCTAGGATTATGATTAGGGCTAGTTGTAGGGTTAGGGTTAAAGCTATGTCTAGTGTTAGGTTTAGGTTTTGGTTAAGGTAAGGTTTAGAGATAGGTTTTGTGTTAAAGGCAGGGTCAGTGTTCAGTTTAGAGTTAGAGTTGAGGTTAAAGCCAGAATTTGGATTACTTTATGTCTAGGGGAGAGTTAGTCATTGCGTTAAGTTAAGGGTTATTGTTAGGGCTAATGCTAGGTTTTACATTAGGTCTAGGGTTCGAGTTATGGCTAAATTTATCATTAGGTTTAGGTATAGGGCTAGTGTTAGGGTTAGGTTTAGGTATGAGGTCACCGGACAGGCTACTGTTATTGTTCAGTTTAGGGTTAGGTTCAGGTTTAGACCTACGATTAGTTTTAGGGTCAGAATAAGGGTCAGGGTTAGGGTTAGGATTTGGGTTATGGTTAGAGCTAGAATGAGTGCTAGTGTGAGGACTAGTAATAGGGTTAGGGATTATGTTAGGCTAAGGATTAGGGTTAGCATTAGGGTTTGGCTTAAGGTAAGGGATAGGGTTAGAGCTAGGATTAGGTCTTGGAATAGGGCAATTGTTAGGTTAAAGCTAAGTTTAGGGCTCAGATTAGGGCTAATTTTGTGTTAGGTTTAGGGCTAGGCAACTGCTAATGTAAGAAATAGGGTTACAATTAGGGTGAATTTGGGGGTTATGTTTAGGTGTTAAACCTCTAGTGTTGGAATTAGGTTTAAGGTTAGGGTGATATTTAGAGCGAGTGTTAGTGTTAGCTTAATAGTCAGGGTCAGAGCTAGTTTTAGAGTTAGGGTTAGGATTCCAAATAAGGCTAGGTTTAGTGTAACGGTTGGGTTTAAGTTTAGGGTGGTGTTTAGAGCTAGGGTGGGTGTTAGGATATGAGTCAGAGTCAGGGTTAGTATTCAGGTTAAGGTTAGGACTTGAATTAGGGCTAGGATTAGGTCTTGGGATACTATTAGGATTTGGTTTAAGTTAAGGTTTAGTGTTAGGGCTATTACTCAGTTTTGTTTTACTGCTAGGGTTAAGGTTAGGGCTCGTTTCATGATTAGTGTTAGGGTTAGTGCTAGAATTAATGTTAGGCTTAGGCTTAGGGTTAGTGTTAGAGTTAGAGTTAAATCTAGGGTTAGGACTAGAAATAAGGATTAGGTAAGTGTTATGGCTAGGTTTATGGCTATGTTTATGGCAGGGTTAGGGTTAAGTTAAGGGATTAGAAGGTTAGAACTAGGTTTAGGGCTAGTGTAAGAGGTAGAGTTAGTCTTAGGGCTATGGTTAGTGTTAGAATTAGGGATAGGGTTAAATTAGGGCTAGGATTAGGACTAGGGTTAGTGTCCAGCTTAGGTCTAGTGTTGGGGTTAGGGTTAGGATTAAGTTTAGGTTAAGGGATGGTGTTATAACTAGGTTTAGTGTGAGGGTGAGCGTTAGAATTAGGTTAGGGCTATGGTTAAGGTTAAGGTTATGACTAGGGCTAGGCTTAGGGCTAGGCTTAGGGCTACAATGAGGTCTATGATTTGCTTTAGGTTTAGAGCTAGGATTAGGGCTAGGGCAAATATCAGGTCTTGGGTTATAGTTAAAGATACTTTTAGTGTTAGGTTTATGGCTACATGTAGTGTAAGGGTTAGTTTTAGGGTTAGGGTCAGGTTTAGAGCTAGAACTATTTTTACAGTCAGGGTCTCAGTTAGGGTTTGGGATAGGTTAAGTTTTAAAGTTAGGGCTCATATTAGTATTAGGGTTAGTGTTAGGTTAATGATAGGGTGAGGTTTAGAGTCTAGGTTTGGGTTAACGTAATGGAATGGGTTAGGATTAGGGATAAGGTTAGGTTTAGGACTAGGTTTAGCATTAGAGTTAGGGTCCTGTTTATGGCAATGGATAGGGTTAGAGCTAGGGTTAGGGCTAGGGATATGTTTATGATTAGGGCTAGGTTAGGGTTAGGATTAGGGTTAAATCTTGGGTTGCGGCTCAGATTAGGGCTAGGTTTTGTGTTAAGTTTGTGCTAGAGTTAGGGTTATGGCTAATGTAAGTATCAGGGTTATTTTTAGGGCTAAATTTGGGGTTAGAGTTAGGGCTATGTCTAATCTTAGGTTTAGGTTTAGGATTAGGCTTACGTTTAGAGCTAGGGTTAATGTTATGGTCAGAGTTAGCGTCAGGGTTAGTTTTGGTGTTCAGATTAAAACTCAAATTAGGGCTAGGGTTTGGGTAATGGTTTGGTTTAGGTTAAGGTTTAGGGTTAGGGCTATCGTTCAGTTTTGTTTTAGGGCTAGGGCTAGGGTTAGGGCTAGTTATAGGATTATCATTAGTGTTAGTGCTAGTGTGAGAGTTACAATTAGTGATAGGGCTAAAATTAGATTTAGGGTTTGGGATACAGTTAAATTAGGGCTAGGATTAGGGCTGGGGTTAGTGTTTAGCTAAGGCCTAGTGATAGGGTTAGGGTTAGGTTTAAGTTTAGGATAAAGAATGGTGTTATAGCTAGGTTTAGATGTAGGGTTAGTGTTAGAGTTAGGGTTATGGCTAGGGTTGGAGTTAGGGTTATGATTAAGGCTAGGTTTAGGACTAGGATGAGGGACAGTGTTCATTTTATATTCAGGGCTAGGATTAGTGGTAGGGCTAATATCAGGTTAGGGTTAGGGTTAAAGATATTTTTAGGGTTAGGCTTATGGCTACATCTAGTGTAAGGGTTAGGTTTACGCTAAGGGTCAGGTTTAGAGCTCAGGGAATTATTAGGATTAGGATTTGGCTTAGGTAAGGATTTAGGTTTACGGCTCAAATTAGCATTAGTGTTAGGATTAGGGGATAGTTAAAGTTTGTTTTAAGGTCCAGGTTTGGTTTAGGTTAATTGATACAGTTAGCGTTAGAGATAGGGCTAGGGTTAGGCTTAGGGTTAGCATTAGAGTAAGGGTTATGGTTAGGGTAATTGATAGGGGTAGAACTAGAGTTATGGTTATGAATATGCCTTGAGTTAGGGTTAGAGTTAGTATTATAACTAGTTTTAGGGTTAGGTTTAGGGTTATGTTTAGCATAAAGTTTAGGTTTTGAGCTAGGGTTAGGGCTAGGTTTATGGTTAAGTTTAGGGATAGGATTATGGTATGTTTAGGTTTAGGGTGGTGTTTTGAACTAGATGAGTGTTAGGATATAAGTCAGGTAAAGGGTTAATTTTAAGATTATGATTAGGACTTCAATTAGGGTTAGGGTTAGAGCTAGGTGTATTGCTAGGGTTTGGTTTAAGTTAAGATTTGTGGTAGGCCTGTTGCTCGTTTTTGTTTTAGTGCTATGATTAGGGTTAGGGCTAGTTTTATGATTAGCTTTAGGGTTGGGGCTAGGGTTATGGTTAGGTTTAGGATTAAGGCTAGATTTAAGGCTAGAATTAGGGCTAGGTTTTGTGTTAGGTTTAGGACAACAATTAGGGCTAGGACTAATGTCAGGTCTAGGTTTATAGTTAGTGATATTTTTAGGATTATGTTCATGGCAAGGTCAAATAAATTGTTACATTCAGGGAAAGGAGCAGATTAAGATCTGGGGTATTATTAGGGTCAGGGTCAAGCTTTGGGTTTGGGTTAGGTTAAGTTTTAGTGTTAAGGCTCAAATTAGCATTAAGGTTAGAATTAGGGTTAGGGTAATGGATAGTGTTAGGTTTAGGGTTAGGTTCAGTTTTAGGGAATGGATATGGTTAGGGTTTGCGATAGGTTTAGGGTTAGGCCTAAGGTTAGCATTAGGGTTATAGTTATCATTAGGGTAATTTATAGGTTTAGACCTAGGGTTAGGGCTAGGATAATGGTTAGGATTAGGGCTAGAGTTAGTGTTAGGGTCAGGGTTAAGGCGAGGGTTACATTTAGGATTAGGTTTAGGGTACGGTTTAGGGTTTGAGCTAGGAATTTTGCTATGGCTAAGATTAATTTATGGTTTGGTCTAGGGTTATGGTCATGATTAGTGTAACGGTTAGGACTAGAGATATCATTAGGGTTAGGTTAATAGGTTTAGATGTCAGATTCAAGATAGTTTTAGCTTTAGGTTAACGTTAGGTTTAGGTTTAGGATTAGGGTTAGCATTTGAGATATCTTAGGTTTAGGGTTAGGGTTAGATTAGGTTCACTGTTAGTTCTAGGGTTAGGTTTATGTTTTTTTGGTTAAGGTAGGTTTAGATTTTGGTCTAGTGTTATCATTAGGGTTAAGTTTATGGTTAAAGTAATGGATAGGGTTCAAGCTATGGTTAGGGCTTGGGTTAAGGTTAGGATTAGGGCTGAGTTTAGGTTTATGGTTTGACCTTGGGTTAGTGTTATGGTTAGATTAAGTGTAAGGGTTAGGGATGAGCTAGGTTTTGGGCTAGGTTATGGTTTAGGTTTACAGTCTGGGCTAGGGTAGATTTACAGTTAGGTTAAGGACTAGGGTAGCATTACTTTTAGGGTCATTGTTATTATAATGGATAGAATTAAAGCTAGGTTTTGGGCTATGATTAGAGTTAGTATTAGGGCTAGAATTAGGGTGAGGTTTAGGGTTTGGGCTAGGGTTATTTTATGGTATGGTTTAGTGTTTGAGCTAGTGTTATGGCTAGAACGAGGGTTAGGGTTAGGGTTAGGGCTAAGTTTAGGTTTAGAGTTATGCTTAGAGTTAGGTTTATGGCTGTAATTCGAGCTGGGTTTTGTGTGAGGTTAAGGGCTACTGTTAGGTATATGGGTAATGTAAGAGCTAGAGTAATGGTTATGGTTATATTTAGAGTTCATCTAGTGTTAGGGTTAGTTTTGGCATAGAATAAGTTTTAGAGCTAGGGTTTTTGTTAGGGTAAATGTCAGGGTTCAGGTTAGGATTAGGTTTCGGGTTAGGTCCAGAATGAGGACTGGGGTTAGGTCTAGGGGTAGAGTTAGTGTTTGGTTTAAGTTAGGGGTTATTGTTAGGGCTAAGGCTAGGGTTATGGCTATATTTAGGATTAGGTTTAGGTCTAGGGCTAGTGTTATGGTTAGGTTTAGTTTTAGGGTTACTTGTAGGGCTAGTGTTAGTTTTCGGATAAGGGTTAAGGTCAGGTTTGAACCTAGGTTTAGTGTTAGGGTCAGAATAAGTGTCAGGGTTAGAGTCAGGGTTTAAGTTAAGTTTAGAGCTAGAATGAGGGTTAGGATTAGGACTAGTAATAGAGTTAGGGTTTGGGGTAGGCATAGAATTAGTGTTAGGACTAGGGTAGCAATAGAGTGAGGCTTTGACTAAGTGTAAGAAATAGAGTTAGAACTAGGATTAGGACTAGGGATAGGGTTAGGGTTAGAGCCAGGGTTAGGATTAGGGTTAAAACTATGGTTAGGCCTTGGATTAGGGCTACGTTTTGTGTTCAGTTTAGGACTAAGAACTGACATTACGATTAGGGCTAGTTTTAGTGTTAGGTATAGGGTGAGGTCTGGTTTGGTTTAGGGTTAGGGTCAGGTTTAGACCTAGGGTTACTCTTAGGGTCAGATGAGGGTCAGGGATAGGTTTAGAGGTAGAATGAGGGCTAGGGTTAAGACTAATAATATAGTTAGAGTTTAAGTTGGGCTAAGGATTAGAATTAAGATTAGGGTTAGCATTTGGGTTAGGGTTTGGCTTAGTGTATGGAATAGGGTTAGAGTTAAGGTTAGGGCTAGTGTTAGGGTTAGGGTTAGGCCTAGTATTATGGTTAAAGCTAAGGTCAGGGCTCGGATTAGGGCTAGAGTTAGTGAGGTTTATGGTTTTGACTAGGGTTATGTTTATGGTAAGGTTTAGGGTTTGAGCTAGTGTTAGGGCTAGAACAAGTGTTAGGGTTAAGTTTAGGGTTAGGGCTAGGTTTAGGGTTAGGGTTATGCTTAGGGTTAGGTTTAGGGCTGTAATTATGGCTAGGTTTTGTGAGGTTTAGGGCTAGTGTTAGGTATATGGGTAATGTAAGAACTAGAGTCATGGTTATGGCTAGATTTAGAATTCGTCTAGTGTTAGGGTTAGTTTTTGGGTTAGGATAAGCTTTATAGCTAGGGTTTTTGTTAGGGTAAGTGTCAGGGTTCAGGTTAGGATTAGGATTAGTGTTAGGTCAAGAATGAGGACTAGGGTTAGGTCTAGGGTTAGAGTGAGTGTTTGGTTTGATTAAGGGATATTGTTAGGCCTAAGGCTAGGGTTATGGCTATATTTAGGATTAGGTTTATTTCTATTGCTAGGGTTAGTGTTAGGTTTAGGGTTATGGTTACTGGTAGGACTAGTAATAGGTTTTGGATAAAATTTAGGGTCAGGTTCAAACCTAGGTTTAGTGTTAGATTCAGAATAAGGGTCAAGGTTAGGGTTAGGGTTTGGGTTAAGTTTAGAGCTAGAATGAGGGCTAAGGTTTGTACTGGGAATGGAGTTAATGTTTGGGGTAGGCATAGTATTAGGGTTAGGACTAGGGTAGCAATATGGTAAGGGTTTGACTAAGTGTAAGAAATAGGGTTAGAGGTAGGATTATGACTAGGGCTAAGGCTAGGCTTAGGGCCAGGGTTAGGGTTAGGGTTAAAGTTAGGGTTAAGCTTGAATTAGGGCTAGGTTTTGTGTTAGGTTTAGGGCTATGGCTAATTTAAGAACTGGAATTATGATTAGGGCTAGTTTTAGGTTTAGGTTTAGGGCGAGGTCTAGTGTTAGATTTAGGTTTAGGGATAGGGTGATGTGTAGAGCTAGGGTTAGTGTTAAGGTCGTAGTCAGTGTTAGTATTAGTTCTATAGTTAGGGTTAGGACTCGAATTAGGTCTAGGGTTAGGACTAGGTATAGGGTTAGGGTTTTGTTTTAGGTTTAGGTTTAGAGTCAGTGCTATGGCTCGGTTTTGCTTGAGGGCTAGGTCTATGGTTAGGGCTAATTTTCAAGTTAGCATTAGGGTTAGAGCTAGTGTTAGGGTATGGTTTAGGCTTAGGTTTAGGATTATATTTAGAGTTAGGGTTAGATCTAGGTTTAGGGCTACAATGAAGGTAGGGCTATGGTTAGGTCTAGGGTTTAAATTATCATAAGGGATAGGGTAAGAACTAGGGATAGTGTTAGGGAGAGAGTTAGAGTTAGTCTTAGTGTTAGGTTTAGATATAGGGTTAGAATTATGGCTTAATTAGGGCTAGGATTAGAGCTAGGTTTAGTATTAAGGCTGAGCCTAGGTTTATGGATAGGGTTATGGTCATGCTTATGGTTAGGTATGATGTAATAGCTAGCTTTAGAACTAGGGTGAGGGTTAAAATTAGGTTTAGGTCTATGGTTAGTTAGGGTTAGGGTTAGGATTAGGGCTAAGTTTAGGGCTAGGATTTGGGCTAGAATTTGTTCTATTTTAGGGCTTCTTAGGGCTAGGGCTAATGTCAGGTCTAGGGTTATGATTAGAGATAGTTTTAGGGTTAAGCTTATTAGTGTTAGGATTAGGTTTATGGATATGTTTAGGTTTAGGGTTCAGGTTAGGTTTATGTTAATGTATAGGTTTAGGGTTAGGTATAGGTTTAGAGTTAACCTAGGGTTAACATTATGGTTAGATTTAGGATTAGGGTAATGGATAGGGACACATCTGGGGTTAGGGCTAGGTTTATGGTTAGGATTAAGGCTAGAGTTAGGGTTAGGTTTTGGGTAATGGCAAGGGTTACGATTAGGGTTAGATTTAGGGTAATTGTTAGGGCTATTTGGTTTTTGGTTAGGGTTAAAGTTAGTGTAAGGCTCCGATTAGGGATAGGTTTTGGGTTAGGGTAGGGCTAGATTTAGGGCTTTAGCTAATGTAAGAAATAAGATTACGATTACAACTCATTTTAGGGTTAGGGTTAGGGCTAGGTCTATGGTGAGGTTTAGGTTTAGGTTTTGAGTGATGTTTAGAGCTAGGGTTAGTGTTAGGGTCAGAGTCAGGGTCAGGGTTTATTTTAGGGTTAGGGATAGGACTCGAATTAGAGCTAGGTTTAGGGCTAGGTGTAGGCTTAGGGTTTGGTTTATGTTCATGGTTAGGGTTAGAGCTATGGCTTGGTTGTTTTGTAGGGCTAGGGCTAGGTTAAGGGTAGTTTTAGGATTAGCATTAGTATTTAAGCTTGTGTTAGTGAGAGGATTAGCTTAGGGTTAGGGTTTGATTTGGAGTTAGGCTTAGATATAGGATTAGGGCTAGAGCTAGGGTTAGGGCTAATGTAAAGGCAAATGATAGGAATATTGTAAAGGATAGGGTTAGTACTAGAAATAGGGCTAGGACGAGAGTTAGAGTTAGTCTTAGTGCTAGGGTTAGGTTGGGTTTAGGGATAAATTAGGGCTAGCATTACATCTAGCGTTTGTTTTAGGGTTAGGCCTAGTTTTAGACTTAGGTTTAGGTTTTGGGATAGGTTTAGGTTTAGAGGAAGGGATGGGGTTAGAGGTAGTTTTAGAACTAGGTCGAAGGTTAGAATTTCAGTTAGGGCTAGGGTTATGGTTTGGTTTAATAATAAGGCTAGGTTTAGGGCTAGGGTGTTGGCTAGGGTTTGTTTTAGTGTTATGGCAAGAATTAGGGCTAGGGCTAGTGTCAGGTCTAGGCTTACATTAGGGATAGATTGAGGGTTAGATTTATGGCTAGGGCTAGTGTAAGGGTTAGGTTTAAGGTAAGGGTCAGGTTTAGAGCTAGGGGTATTATTACAGTTAGAATTAGGTTGCAGGTTTGGTTTAGGTTAGGGTTTACGTTTAGAGCTTGAATTAGCATTAGGGTTTGGTTAGTGTAATGATAGGTTTAGGTTAATGTTCATGTTAGGTGTAGGGAAATTGATAGTGTTAGAGTTAGCAAAAGGGTTAGGGTTATGCCTAGGGTTATGTTTGTGTTAGGATTAAAGCTAGATTTGGCGTTTGGATGAGGGCTAGGTTTTGTGTTAGGATTAGGACAAGTTTTAGAGATAGTGATAATGTCAGGTTTAGGGTTAGAGCTAGGGATACTTATATGGTTAAGTTCATGGCTAGGTCTAATATTAGGTTTAGGGTAAGGGCCAGATTAAGGGTAAGGTGTATTTTTAGGGTCAGGGTCAGGATTCGGTTTTGTGTTAGGTTAATTATTAGGATTATGGCTCAAATTAGCATTAGGGTTAAAATTAGGGTTAGGTTAATGGATAGGTTTAGGTTTAGGATTTAGGTTAAGATTAGGGTAATTGGTAGGGTTAGGGTTACTGATAGGGTTAGGGTTAGGCCTAGGATTAGCAGTTGGGTTAGGGTTATATTTAGGGTAATGAATAGCATTAGAGCTAGGGTTAGGCCTAGGGTTTTGGATAGAGTTAGGGTTAGAGTTAGGGTTAGGGTTAGGGCTAGGGCTAGCGTTAGGGTTTGGGTTAGTTTTAGGGTACAGGATATATTTTGAG
>NW_026695155.1:0-86711 GCF_021218885.2 Marmota monax | reverse complement strand
AATACTGTGCAGTATCAAAGAAATCTGATCAAATTGTTGGGATACTTATTTCAGTACATACATGCTTCTCTGTTTTCTCCTTAAGTGCTCTCGGATACAGTTTCTTTTGCATGCTTCATTTTTGGCCTACCTACAAAAGAAAGAAACCAGAGAGTGCCCACTGAGAACTGATTGTGTGAAGTTTCAAGCACCTCCTGCCAACCCTGTTTGATTTCCAGCTCAATTTTCATTCACATCAGTAAGCCACAATGAAGGGAAACCTTAAAATACAAACTGTTCCTGACAGTGAACCTATTGAACAGAGAAGGCCCAAACCTGTAGAGCACAGTAAGGCTAAGTAAAAGATTAATCCTGTCCAGTATCATAGAAATTTGAAAAAAAAAGCTAGGGCCCCATGTGTGCTCTCAGCTCAGATGGAAGGCTCGGCTGTGCAGTTTCTCTGGATGCAGATAGCAATCTCAGCCACATGGGCACTCAGTGCGCAGACAGAAGGCAGCACAGAACAGAAATACTTTGCTTGAGAATCACCAGAACGAGCTCTGGGCACAGCACAAGGTCACTCCAGAACCACCCACTTCACCAAACACCATACATGGGTAATAGATGGAATCCATCTTGCAAAACCTTCCTTGCCATCTATCAGTGGGCGTGGCTACCAGCTGGGTTCTGCAGCTTATCAGGTAAGTGGTTTCCAACTCCCCTACCTCCAGCTGTGATAACTCAAGATTTTTCTCACAAGCTTTTGGGGGGTGTAGCTATCAATGCGGAACAGCAACTGTACAGGCACCTGGTTTCCAATTCAGAGACTAAGAGTAGGGAGGCTCCAGGAAGAAGCTCAAGCTCTCTCACCCTGGCTACATCCACCACCCTGAGCACAGAGACTCAAGCTAGGAATAGACAACTCCACCTACTGCAAGAAAAGAACACAGAGTTCTGAGAGACTTTTTTTTTTCTTACTTTTCTTGCTCTTCTCATCCATTCTTCTCTACTCTTCCCTTCTGGTCCTTACAACATCAACATATGTGAAACCAAGGACTTTCCATGAAATTGGACCTTAAGAAGTGAATCACTAGAATAGTATAATATAGAGGAATTACATAGGCCCCACCTCACCACCTCTTTATCTGCTCTTATTTTCTTTCTTGTTATTTTTTCTTTCTCCCTCTATCCCACTTTCAGCCTCCTAACTTTTACTATTTATACATAGGGTAATTATAAGAATACAGATAAGGAGTTTGAATTTATACCTTCTTCCATAAATTCCCCCTGTCTAGTCATTAGAGTTCTCCTTCAAAGTTGCAATGTGAGATTAATCACACACCCTCATTCCTTTCCCCCTTAACATAGTATCCTACCCCTGACCCTCAGTTCTCTATACACCACCAGAAATGGTATGCCTTTTATGAAACAAATGACTATATTCTAAATAATAATTGAAGCTAACATCTGTAGACACAGATTCTAAATATAAATGTATTTATAATGGTTAGGTTTAGGCTTCGGGTTAGGGTTAGATTTAGAGTTAAGTTTTGATCTATGGTTAGTGTTAGGGCTAAGGATAGGGCAAGGGTTAGGACTAGAGTTTGGGTTAGGTTTAGGAATATGGTAAGGTATAGGGTTAGAACTAGTGATAGGGCTAGTATGGGAGTTAGAGTTAGTCTTAGGGCTAGGATTAGGTTTAGGGTTAGGGATAGGACTAAATTAGGGCTAGTGTTAGTATTAGGTTTAGGCCTTGGGTTAGGGTTAGAGTTAGGATTACGTTTAGGGTAAAGTATTGGGTTATAGCTAGGCTGAGGGCTAGGGGAAGGGTTAGTATTAGGGTTCTGTCTAGGGCTTAGGTTTAGGGATTAAAGCTAGGTTTAGGGCTAGGATGAGGGCAAATGTTTTTGTTAGAGTTAGTGCTAGTATTAGGGTTAGGGCTAATGTCAGGTCTAGGGTTACAGTTAGGGATAGATTTAGTGTTAGGTTTATGGCTTGGTCCAGTGTAGGGGTTAGGTTCATATTAAGGGTCAGTTTAGAGCAAGGGTTATTATTAGGGTAAGGATCAAGGTGAGGGTTTGAGTTAAGTTAGGGTTTAGGTTTAGGGCTTGAATTATCATTAGGGTTTAGGTTTAAGGTAATGAAAGGTTTAGGTTTAGGGTTTAGGTGTGGTTTAGTGTAATGGATAGGGTTAGGGTTAGTCCTAGGGTTAGCATAAGAGTTATTATTAGGGTAATGGATAGGGTTAGACCTAAGATTAGGGGTAGGGTTATGTATAGGATTAGGGCTTTTGTTTGGGTTATGGTTAGATTTATGTTTAGGGTTAAAGCTAGGTTTAGCAGCTGGGGATGTGGCTCAAGAAGTAGTGTGCTCGTCTGGCATGTAAAGGGCACTGGGTTTGATCCTCAGCACTACATACCAATAATATAAAGATGTTGTGTCCACCGAAATGTAAAAAATAAATCTTAAAAAAAAAAAAAACTAGGTTTAGGACTCAGATTAAGGCTAGGTTTTGGGTTAGGTTAGGGCTAGGGTTAAGGCTACAGCTAATGTACAAAGTAGCGATATGATTAGAGCTAGTGATAGGGTCAGGATTAGGGCTAAGTCTACTGTTAGGGTTAAGTTTATGGTTATGATGATGTTTAGAGCTAGGTTTAATGTTAGGGTCAGAGTCAGAGTCCAGATTAGTTTTCAGGTTAGGGTTAGGACTAGAATTAGAGATAGGTTTAGGGCTAGGTGTAGGGTTAGGGTTTGGTTTAGGTTAAGTGTTAGGGTTAGGGTTATGATTCAGTTTTGTATTAGGGCTATGGGTAGAGTTAGGGCTAGTTTAAGGATTAATTTTAGGATTAGTGCTAGTGTTAGTGTGAGGTTTAGGCTTAGGTTTAGGGTTAGATTTAGAGTTAGGGTTAGATCTAGGCTTTGAGCTAGTGGTAAGGATAGGGCTAGGATTAGGGCTAAGCTTAGGGCTAGGTATAGGGTGATGGTAAGGGATAGGTTTAGAACTAGGTATAAGGCTAGTGTGAGAGTTTGAGTTAGTCTTGTAGTTGGGTTAGGGATGAGTTAGGGATAGGGCTAAATTAGGGCTCAGATTAGGACTAGGGTTAGTGTTAGGGGTAGGCCTAGATTTAGGACTAGGGTTAGTGTTAGAGTTAGGGTTAGGGTTAGGGTTAGATTAAGGGATGGGATTATAGCTACTTTTAGGACTAGGGTGAGGATTAGATTTAGGGTTATGGTTAGGGATAGGTTTATGATTAAGGTGAGGTATATGGCTAGAATGTGGGCTAATGTTTGTGTTAGGATTAGGACTAGGATTAGAGCTAGAGCTAATGTCAGGTATAGGGTTACAGTTAGGGAGAGTTTTAGGGTTAGGTTTATAGCTAGGTCTATTGTAAGGGTCAGGTTTCTTGTTAGAGTCAGGTTTAGAACTATGGTCAGGGTCAGAGTTAGGGTTTTTATTAGATTAAGGTTTAGGGATAAGGCTCGAGTTATCATTATGGTTAGGGATAGGTTAATGATAGTTTTAGGTTTAGAGTTGAGGTTAGGTGTAGGGTAATGGATAGGGTTAGGGTTAAGAATAGGATTAGGGTTCGGCCTAGGGTTAGCAGAAGCATTAGGGTTATCATTAGGGAAATAGATAGGCTTAGACCTAGTGATAGGGCTAGTGTTATGCTTAGGATTAGGGCTAAGTTAGGGTTATGGTTAGCTTTAGGGTTAAAGCTAGGGTCGGGCTTGAGTTAGGGTTAGGTTTTGAAATAGGTCAGGGCTATTGCAAATGTAAGAACTTTGCTATGATAGGGCTAGTTTTAGGGTTAAAGTTAGAGCTAAGTATAGTTTTAGGGTTAGGTTGAGGGTTAGGGCGATGTTTAGATCTAGGGTCAGTGTTGGTGTCAGGGTCAGTGTTCAGTTTAGGGTTATGCTTAATGTGAAAGCCAGTATTAGGACCAGGGTTAAGATTAGGGGAAAGGTTAGTTTTTGGCTTTAGGCTAAGGGTTTTTATTAGGGCTAGGGCTAGGTTTTTCTTTACGTCTAGGCATAGAATTATGGATAGATTGGGATTAGGTTTAGGTCTAGGGCTAGTGTTAGGGTTAGGTTTAGGTATAAGTTTACCAGCAAGGCTAGTGTTAGGGTTCGGTTTAGGGTTAGGCTCAGGTTTAGACCTATGATTAATGTTAGGGTCAGAATAAGGGTCAGGGTTAGGGTTAGGGTTAGGGTTGGGTTTATGGTTAGAAATAGAATGAGGACTAGGGTTAGGGTTTGGGTTAGTTTAAGGATTAGGTCTAACCTAATCCTAATCCTAATCCTTAACTAACCCAAATCCTAACCCTATTAGTAGGGTTAGAGTTTGGGTTAGGTTAAGGATTAGGACTAGGATTACGATTAGGATTAGCATTGGGTTTAGGGTTTGGCATAGGGTAAGGGATAGGGTTAGAGCTAGGATTGGGTCTAGGGTTGGGGTTAAAGCTAGGTTTATGGCTCGGATTAGAGCTAGTTTTTGTGTTACGATTAAGGCTAGGGTTAGAGCAATGACTAATGTAAGAACTATGGTTTTTAGGGTTAGTTTTAGTGTGATGGTTAGGGGTTAAACCTCTAGTGTTAGGATTAGGTTTAAGGTTAGGGTGAAATTTAGAGCTGTGTTAGTGTTAGGTTAATAGTCAGGGTCAGGTTTACTTTTAGGGTTACGGTTAGAACTCAAATTAAGGCTAGGGTTACTGTAAAGGTTTGTTTTAGGGTTAGGGTGGTGTTTAGAGCTAGGGTGAGTGTTAGGATACGTGCCAGAGTTAGGGTTAGTTCAAGGTTAAGATTAGAACTCGAATTAGGGCTAGGGTAAGGTCTAGGTGTAGTGTTAAGGTTTGGTTTAAGTTAAGGTTTAGGGTAAGGGCTATTGCTCAGTTTTGTTTTACTGCAAGGGTTAGTTTTAGGGCTAGTTTTATGATTAGTGTTAGGGCTAGGGCTAGTGTTAATGTTAGGCTTAGGCTTATGGTTAGGGTTAGATTTAGAGTTAGGGTTAGATCTAGGGTTAGGACTAGGAATCAAGATTAGGTAATGGTTATTACTAGGTTTAGGGCTAGGGTTAGAGCTAGGGTTAGGATTACGGTAATGGATAGGGTCAGAAGTAGAGATTGGGCTAGTCTGAGAGTTAGAGTTAGTCTTAGGGCCAGGGTTAGGGTTACGGTTGGGGATAGGGTTAAATTAGGTCTAGAATTAGGGCTAGGGTTATTGTTCACCTTAGGCCTAGTGTTAGGGTTAGGGTTAGGCTTAAGTTTAGGGTAAGGATTGGCATTATACCTAGGTTTTATGATAGGGTGAGGGTTAGAATTAGGGTTAGTGCTATTAATAGGGTTAGGGTTATGATTAAGGCTAGGTTTGGGGTTAGGATGAGGGCTAGGGTTTATTTTAGTGTTAGGGCTAGGATTAGGGCTGGGCCTAATATCATATCTAGGGTTATATTTAAAGATAGTTTTAGGGTTAGGTTTATGGCTACATGTAATGTAAGGGTTAGGTTTAGGGTTAGGGTCAGGTTTAGAGCTAGGTGTATTATTAGAGTCAAGTTCTGGGTTAGAAATTTGGATAGGTTAAGGTTTAAATTTAGGGCTCAAATTATCTTTATGGTTCGTGTAATTATAGTGTGAGGTTTAGGGTTTAGGTTTGGTTTAGAATAATGCATAGGTTTAGGATTAGGCATAGGTTTAAGTTTAGGCCTAGGGTTATGGTTAAGGCAATGGATAGGGTTAGAGACAGGGTTAGGGCTAGGGTTATGATTTTGATTAGGGCTAGGTTTAGGATTAGGTTTAGAGTTAAAACTCAAGTTAGGGCTTGGATTTGGGCTAGGTTTGGGGTTAACTTAGTGCTAGGGTTAGGAGTAAGGCTAATGTAAGTACCAGGGTTACAATTAGGGTTAAATTTAGGGTTAGGGTTAGTGGTAGGTCTAGTGTTAGGTTTAGGGTTAGGGTTAGGGTGATGTTTAGACTAGGGTTAATATTATGGTTAGAGTCAGGGTCAGTGTTAGTTCTAGTTTTCAGCTTAAAACTAGAATTGGAGCTAAGGTTAGGGTTAAGGTTTGGTTTAGGTTAAGGGTTAGGGTTAGGGCTATGGCTCGGTTTTGTTTTAGGGCTAGTGGTAAATTTAGAGTTAGGGTTAGGCTTAGGATTAGGTTTTGATTTAGAGTTAAAATTAGATCTAGTGTTAGGCTAGAGCTAATTATAGGGCTAAAGTTAGGGCTAGGATTAGGGTTCCGGTAAGGGATAGGGTTGGAACTAGGGATGGGGCTAGGGTGGGAGTTAGATTTAGTCTTAGGGCTAGGGTTAGGGCTAGGGTTAGGAATAGGACTAAATTAGGGCTAAGATTAGGGCTAGGGTTAATTTTTGAGTTAGGCCTAAAGTTAGGTTTAGGGTTAGGTTTAAGGCTAGGTTTAGGGCTAGGATAAGGGCTGGGGTTTGTGTTAGGTTTAGGACTAGGATTAGAGCTATGGCTAATGTCAGGTCTAAGGTTATGGTTGGGGATAGTTTTAGGATCAGGGTTATGGCTAGGTCTAGTGTAAGTGTTAGGTTTAATGTAAATTCAGCCTTAGAGCTAGGAGACTTATTACGGTCAGGGTCATTGTTAGAGTTTGCTTGAGGTTAGGGTTTATGGTTAGGGCTTGAGTTAGCACTAGGGTGTGGGTTAGGTACTGATAGGGTTTTGTTTACAGTTTACATTAGGTTTAGGGTAATTGATAGGGTTAGGGTTAGTGATATGGTTAAGATTAGGCCTAGGGTTCGCATTAGGGTAAGGGTTATGGTTAGTATAATGGATGGATTTAGAGCTAAGTTTAGGACTAGGTTTATGGTTAGGAATAGGTCATGAATTAGGGTTAGGGTTAGGGTTAAAACTAGGTTTTGGCTTTGGTTTATGTTTAGCAAAAGGGTTTGTTTTGAGCTAGGGTTAGTTTGAGGGTGAGGGTTAGGTTTAGGGTTACTTCTAGGGATAAGATTATAGTACTCAGAGGGTTAGGGTTATGAATAGGGCTAGTGACATCATTAGGGATAGGGTTAGGTTTAGGGTAATGTATATGATTAGATGTAGATTTAGGGCTTTGTTTAAAGTTAGATTGAGGTTTAGGCTTAGAGTTAGGGCTATGGTTATGTTTAGGTTTATAGTAAGGGTTAGGGTTTGAGCTAGGGTTAGGTCTATGGCAAGTGTGAGATTTAAGATTAGGTCTAGGGTTAGTTTTCCAATAAGGATCAATAAGGTTAGGTTTAGGTTTAGAGTAATCGGTAGGTTTAGAGCTAGGTTTAAGGCTAGGGTTAATGTTAGGATTAGGGCTAGTGTTAGGGTTAGATTGAGGTATAGGTGTAGGTTTATGTTTAGAATAATGTTTAGGCTTTGAGCTAGGATTAAGACTAAGGCAAGAGTTAGGTTAGGGTTAGGGCTAGGGTTAGGGCTATGGGTAATGTAAGAGCTAGGTTTATTTTGAGGGCTAGTTGTAGGCTTAGGGTTATGTCTAGGTCTAGTGTTAGGTTTAGATTTTTGAGTAGGGTCAGATTTAGAGACAGGTTTACTCTAAAGACAGGGTCAGTGTTTGGGTTAGAGTTAGTGTTAGGATTACAGCCAGAATTAGGACTATGTTTACGTCTAGGGTTAGGTTAGTGTTTGAGTTAGGTTAAGGATTATTGTTAGGGCTAGGGCTAGGTTTATGTTTAGGTCTAGGGGTAAAGTTAAGGCTAGATTTAGGATTTGCTTTACATCTAGGGCTAGTGTTAGGGTTTGGTCTAGGGTTAGGGTCAGTTTTAGACCTAGGGTTAGGGTCAGAATAAGGGTCAGGGTTAGCGTTAGGGTTTGGGATAGGGTTTGAGCTAGAATGAGGGCTAGGGTTAAGACTATTAATAGGGTTAGAGTTTTGATTAACCTAAGGATTAGAGATAGGTCTAGGGTTACCATTAGGGTTAGGGTTTTTCTTAGGTTAAGGGATAGCCTTAGAGCTAGGGTTAATGCTAGAGTTAGGGTTAGGGTTAGGGTTAAATATAAATTTTGAGCTCAGATTAGGGCTAGTTTTTGTGTTAGGATTAGGGCTAGATTTGGGCATTGACTAATGTAAGAGCCAGGGTTACAATTAGGATTACTTTTAGGGTTAGAGTTAGGGGTAGGTCTAGTGTTAGGTTTAGGTTTAAGGTTAGGGTAATATTTAGAGCTAGGGTTATTGTTAGGATATGAGAAAGCATCAGGGTTAGTTTTAGGGTTAGGATTAGCACTCAAATAAGGGCTAGCGTTACTGTTTGGTTTAAGGTGAGGGCTATGTTTAGAGTTAGGGTGACTGTTAGGATATCAGTCAGGTCAGGGTTTGCTTTAAGGTTAAGTTTATGACTTGAATTAGGGCTAGGGTTACTTTTAGGGTTTGGTTTAAGTTTAGGATGGTCTATAGAGCTAAGGTCAGTGTTAGGATATCAGTAAGGTTAAGAGTAAGTTTTAAGGTTAGGGTTAGGACTCGAATTAGGGCTAGGGTTATGTCTAGGTGTAATGTTAGGGTTTGGTTTAAGGTTTAGGGTTAGGGCTGTTGCTCAGTTTTGTTTTAGTCCTAGGTTTAGGGTTTGGGCTAGTTATAAGATTAGCATTAGGGTTAGGGCTAGTGTTAGTGTTAGGCTTAGGCTTTGGGTTAGGGTTAGATTTGGATTTAGCATTAGATCTAGGATTAGGGCTAGGTCTAACTGTAGGGCAAGTGTTCGGGCTAGGGTTATGGTTACAGTAACAGATAGGGTTAGAACTAGGGCTAGGACTAGGGTGAGAGTTAGAGTTAGTCTTAGGCCTAGGGTTTTGGTTAGTTTTAGGGATAGGGCTAAGTTAGGGCTAGGATTGGGGCTAGGGTTAGTGTTCAGCTTTGGCCTAGTATTAGGGCTAGGGTTATAGTTAATTTTAGGGTAAGGTATGTTGTTACATCTAGGTTTAGAGGTAGGGTGATGGTTAGAATTTGGGTTAGGGCTAGGGTCAGGGTTAGGGTTATGATTAAGTCTAAATTTAGGGCTAGGATGAGGCCTAGGGTTAGGTCTAGAATTAGGGCTAGGGCTTATGTCAGGTCTAGTGTTACAGTTTGGGGTAGATTTAGGGTTAGGTTTATGTCTAGGTCTATTGTAAATTTGAGGCTTAGAGTAAGGGTCAGGTTTAGAGCTAGGTGTATTTTAGGGTCAGGATCAGTGTTAGGGTGTGTTTTAGGTTAAGGTTTAGGGATAGGGATCAAATGAGCATTAGGGTTAGGGTAATTGATTGTGTTAGGTTTAGGTTTCAGGGAAGGTTTAGGGCAATGGAGAGCTTTAGGGTTAGCAAAAAGGTTAGGGTTATGCCTAGGGTTAGTATTAGGATTAGGGTTATCATAAGGATAATATATAGGTTTAGAGCTATGGTTAGGGTTAGGGTTAGGTTAGGAATAGGGCTAGAGTTAGGTTAGGTTTTGAGTTAGGACTAGTAACCCTAGCTTAGTGTAGGGTTAGGATTCATTTTAGGGTAAAGGTTAGGTTTTGTGCTAGGGTTAGGTCTAGGACGAGGGTTAGGTTTAGTGTTATGGTCAGGGTTAGGTTTAGGGTTAGGGCTAGGGTTTTCATTAGGGTTAGCATTAGGTTTACGGTAATAGATTGGGTTAGATATAAGGTTAGCTTGAATGCAAGGTTAGGTTTAGGTTTAAGTTTAGTTGTAGGGCTAGGTTTACTGTTGGTTTTAAGGTAAAATTTAGGGTATGAGTTAGGGTTAAGGCTATGGCAAGGTTTAGGTTTAGGGTTAGGTCTAGGGATAGGTTTATGGTTTGGGTTAGGGTTTCAATTATGGTTAGGGATAGGGTTATCCTTAGGGTTAAGGTTAGAGTTAGACTAATGCCTAGAGTTAGAGCTAGTGTTAGGTTTAGGGTTAAGGTTAGGATTAGGGCTATGGTTGGGTTATGGTTAGGAATAGTGCTAGGGTCATGTTTGGGCTAAGGGTTAGTCTTTGAGCTAGGGTTAGGACTAAGGTGAGTATTAGGGTTAGGGTTAGGACTGAGGTTAGGGTTAGGGTGAGGGTTATGCTTAGGGTAGGTTTAGGCCTCAATTAGGGTTAGGGTTCTTTAAGTTTTGTGTTAGATTTAGGCCTAGGGTTAGTGCTATGTGTAATGTAAGTTCTAGGGTTCTGATTAGAGCTAGTTTTAGGATTAGGCTTAACGATAGGTCTAGTGTTAGGTTTAGGTTTTGGGTTAGGGTCAGGTTTAAGGCTAGGTTTAATGCTAGTGTCAGGGCCAGTGTTCAGGTTAAAGTTAGGGTTAGGGTGAAAGCAAGAATAGGACAAGGGTTAGATCAAGTGATAGGGTTAGTGTTTGGTTTAGGTTAAGGGTTTTTGTTAGGGCTAGGACTATGTTTTTGTTTAGGTCAAGGGCTAGAGTAATAGCTAGATTTAGGATTAGGTTTAGGTCTAGGGCTAGTGTTAGGGTTAGGTTTAAGTATAATTTTACTGGTAGGGCTAGTTTCAGGTTTCGGTTTAGGGTCAAATTTAAACCTATAATTAGTGTTAGGGTCAGAATAAGGGTGAAGGTTAGGGTGAGGTTTTGGTTAAGGTTAGATCTAGAATGAGGGCTAGTGTTAGGACTAGTGATAGGGTTATTTTTGGGGGTTGGCTAAGGATTAGGATTAGGACTAGAGTTAGCATTATGAATAGGGTTTGGCTTAGGGTAATGGATAGGATTAGAGCTAGGGTTAGGGCTAGGATTAGGGTTAGATTTAGGGCTAGTTTTAGGATTAGGGTTTGGGTTAAATCTAGTATTAGGGCTTGGATTAGGCTATTTTTGTGTTAGAGTTATGGCTAGGTATTGGCTAAGGCCAATGTAATAATAGGGTTATGATTAGGGTTAGTTTTAGGGTTAAGGTTACAGCAGGGTCTAGTGTTAGCATTAGTTTTAGGGTTAGGGTGATATTTAGAGCTAAGGTTTGTGTTTCGATATGAGTCAGGGTGAGAGTTAGTTTAAAAATAGGCCTGGGACTCGAATCAGAGCTTGGGTTATGGCTAGTTATGGGTTAGGGTTTGCTTTAGGTTAAGGTTTAGGGTTAGAGCAATGGCTCGGTTTTGTTTTAGGGCTAGGCCTTGGGTTAGGGCTAGTTTTAGGATTAGCAATAGTATTAGAACTAGTTGTAGAATGAGGTTTAGGCTTTAGATTAGGGTTAGATTTAGAGTTATGGTTAGATCTAGGGTTAGGGCTATGGCTAGGGTTAGGGATAAGGTTAGGGCTATTGTGAGGGTTACAGTAATGAATAGAGTTATAAATAGAAATAGGGCTAGGGTGTGAGTTAGGGTTAGTCTTAGGGCTAGGGTTAGGGGTAGGGTTAAGGTTAGGGTTCAAATAGGGCTAGGATTAGTGCTATGATTAGTGTTAGGGTTAGGCGTATGGTTAGGGCTAAGGTTAGGGTTAGTTTTAGGGGAAGGGATGGGGTTATAGAGCTAGGTTCAGTGCTAGGGTGAGGGTTATATTTAGTGATAGGGCTAGGGTGAGGGTTTCATTTAGGATTAAGTCTAGGTTTAGGGCTAGGATAAGGGCTAGGGTTTGTGTTATGGTTAGGACTAGGATAAGTGCTAGGTCTAATGTAAGGTCTAGGGTTATGGTTAGGGATAGTTATGGATAGGTTTATGGCTAGGTCGAGTGTAAGGGTTAGGTTTAGCATAGGGGTCAGGTATAGAGCTAGGTTATTATTATGGTCAGAGTATGGGTTAAGGATTAGTTTGGGTTAAGGTTTAAGGTTAGGGCTCAAATTAGCATTAGGGTTAGGTTTAGGGTTAGAGTAATGGATAGAGTTAGGTTTAAAGTTCAGGTTAGCTTTAGAGTAATGTATAGAGTTAGTGTTAGGGATAGGGTTCGGGTTAGGCCTAGGATTAGTATTTGGTTTAGGCTTATATTTAAAGTAATGAATAGGTTTAGTGCTAGTGTTAGGGCTTAGGTTAAGGTTAGGATTAGGGCTAGGGTTTGGGTTACTCTAGGGCTAGTGTTAGGGTTAGGTTTAGGGTAAGTGTTAGGGTTTGAGCTAGGGTTAAGGCTAGGGTGAGGGTTATGGTTAGAATCAGGGCTACAGTTAGGGTTAGGGTTAGGGTTAGGGTTAGGGCTAGGTTTAGCATTAGGTTTAAGGTTATGTTTAAGGTAATGCATAAAGTTAGAGCTAGGATTTGGGCTATGTTTTCATAGGATGAGGCATAGGGTGAGAGTTAGGGTTAGAGCTAGGGTTATGTTTAGAGTAAGGGTTAGAGTTTGAGCTAGGGTTAGATCTAGGGCAAGCAGTAGGTTTGGGGTTTGTGCTAGTGTTAGGGTTAAGGTTATGCTTAGGTCTAGGTTTAGGGCTTGTATTAGGGCTAGGTTTTGTGTGAGACTTATGGCTAGTGTTGTGGCTATGGATAATGTAAGAGCTAGGGTTATGGTTATGGCTAGTTTTTTGTGTTAGGGTTATAGATATGTCTAGTGTTAGGTTTAAGTTTTGGGTTAGGATAAGGTTTAGAGCTAGGGTTTGTGTTAGCATAAGCATCATTGTTCGGGCTTGCATTGGTTTTTGGTTAGGGTCAGTATTAGAACTAGATTTAAGCCTAGGGCTAGGGTTAGTCTTTGCTTTAGGTTAACTGTTATTTTAGGGCTAGGTTTTTGTTTAGGACTAGGGCTAGAGTTATGGCTATATTTAGGGTTAAGTTTAGGTCTAGTGCTAGTGTTATGGTTAGTTTTAGGTATAGGTTTACTGGTAGGGCTAGTGTTATGGTTCGGTTTAGTGTTAAGGTCAGGCTTTGACCTAGGGTTAGTGTTAGGGTCAGAATAAGGGAAGGGTTAGGCTTAGGCTTTGGGTTAGGGTTAGAGACAGAATTAGGGCTAGGGTTAGGAGTAGTAATTGAGTTAGGGTTTGGGGTAAGCCAAGGGTTAGGGTTAGAACTAGGGTAGCATTAGGGTGGGAGTTTGGCTTAGGGTAAGGAATATGTTTAGAGCTAGGGTTTGGGTTAGTGTTAGGGTTAGGGTTAGGGTTAAAGCTAGAGTTCAGGCTCAGATTAGCGCTAGGTTTTGTGTTGTGGTTAGGGCTCTGGCTAATGTAAGAACTAGCTTTACAGTTAGAGATAGTTTTAGGGTTTGGATTAGGGCTAGGTCTACTGTTGCGGTTACGGTTAGGATTAGGGTGATGTTTAGAGATAGGGTTAGTTTTAGGGTCAGAGTCAGGGTCAGTATTAGTTGTAGGGATAGCTTTAGGACTAGGTGTAGCATTAAGATTTGGTTTAGGTTAAGGGTTAGGATTAGGGCCATAGCTCAGTTTTGTTTGTGGACTATGGCTAGGGTTAGGGTTAGTTTTCAAATTAGAATTAGGGTTAGGGCTAGTGTTAGGGTGAGGTATATGTTTAGAGTTAGGGTTAGATTTAGAGTTAGGGTTAGTTCTAGGTTTAGGACTATGGCTATGTTTAGGACTAAGTTTATGGCTATTGTTAGGGTTAGGCAAAAGATAAGGTTGGTGCCAGAAATAGGTCTAGGGCTAGAGTTAGGGTTAGTCTTAGGGCTAAGGTTAGAGTTAGGGTTACAGTTAGCAATAAATTAGGACTAGGATTAGAGCTATGTTTAGTGTTAGGATTAGGCCTAGAGTTAGGGCTAGGTTTAGTGTTAGTGATAGTATTACGGTTAGGGATAGGAGAAAATATGTGGTTATACCTAGGTTCAGAATTAGGGTAAAGGTTGAATTTAGGGTTTAGGCTAGGGTTATGGTTCGGGTTAGGGTTAAGGCTAGGTTTAGGGCTAGGATGAGGACTCTGCTTTGTGTTAGGTTTAAGGCAAGAATTAGGTAGAGTGCTAATGTCAGGTCTATGGATACGGTTAGGGATACTCTTAGTGTTTTATGGCTAGGTCTAGTTTAAGGGTTATGTTTAGGGTAAGGGTCAGGTTTAGAGCTAGGTGTGTTATTAGAGTTATTGTCTTGTACAGAGTTTGGGTTAAGTTTTGGTTTAGTTTTAGGCTTGAATGAGCAATAGAGTTAGGGTTAGGGTTAGAGTAATTGATAGGGTTATGTTTAGTGTTCAGGTTAGGTTTAGGTAAGAATAAGGTTAGTGTTAGCGATAGGTTTAGGGTTAAGCCTAAATGGATAGGGTTAGATTTAGGTTTAGGTGATAGGGTTAGTGTTAGGTTTAGCGTAACTGTTAGGATTTGAGCTAGGATTAGGAGTACGGCAAGGGTTATGTTTACGGTTGGGTCTAGGGTTAGGTTTACAGTTAGGGTTAGTGTAGGTTTAGAGTTAGGACAAGGGTTAAGTTTACAGTTTGGGTTAGAATAGTTTTAGGGTTAGGGCTACTGTTATCATGACATTTAGAGTTAAGGTTAGGATAATGGGTGGGGTTAGAACTATATTTAGAGCTATGTTTGTGTTAGGCTTATGTTTAGGGTAATGGATAGGTTAGGGCTAGGGTTATAGTTAGGATTAGGGCTAGGGTTAGGGTTAGGGTTAGGTCTAGGGTTAGTGTTAGGGTTAGTTTTAGGGTAAGTGTTAGGGTTTGAGCTATGGTTAGGGCTAGGGTGACGGTTAGGGTTAATGTCAGGTCTAGGTTTAGGATTAGGGTTAAGTTTAGGGCTAGGGTTAGCATTAGGATTAGGGTTATGTTTAGGGCAATGGATAGGATTAGATCTAGAGTTAGGGCTAGGATTATGGTTAGGATTAAGTCTAGGGTTAAGTTTAGGGTTAGGGCCAGTTTTAGGGTTAGGAATAGTTTTAGGGTAATGATTACGGTTAGGGAAACATTGAAAACGAGGTGTAGGGCTCAATTTAGGGCTAGGTTTTGGGTTAGGTTAGGGCTAAAATTAGGCCTAGGCTAATGTAAGAATAGAGTTATGATCAGGGCTACTTTTAGGGTTACTGTTAGGGCTAGTTCTAATTTTAGGGTTAGGTATACTTTTAGGGTGATGTTAGAGCTAGGGTTAGTGTAAGGTCAGAGTCAGGCTCAAGGTTAGTTTTAGGGTTAGGTTAGGACTGGAATTAGGGTTGATGTTAGGGCTAGGTGTAGGGTTAGGTTTTGGTTTAGGTTAAGGGTTAGGGTTAGGGCTATGGCTCAGTTTTGTTTTAGGGCTTGAACTAGATTAGGGCTACTTTTAGGATTAGTGTTAGTGTTAGGGCTAGTGATAGTGTGAGTTTTAGGCTTAGGGTTAAGGTTGGACTTTGAGTTATGGTTAGTTCTATGGTTAGGGCTAGGGCTAGTGTTAGGGCTAAGGTTGGGGCAAGTGTTAGGGTTATGGTAAGGAATAGGGTTATATCTAGGAATAGGGCTAGGGTGAGAGTTAGAATTAGTCTTAGTGCTAGTGGTAGGGTTAGGGCTAAATTAGGGCTAGGATCAGGTCTAGGATTAGTGTAAGGGTTATGTCTAGAGTTAGAGTTAGGGTTAGATTTGGGGGAAGGGATGGGGTTATAGCAAGGTTCAGAACTAGGGCGAGGGATAAAATTAGGCACAGGGCTAGAGTTAGGGTTTGGGTTAGGATCAAGGCTGGTTACAGGGCTAGGATGAGGGCTAACGTTTGTGTTATGGTTATGGCAAGAATTAGAGATAGGGCTAATATCAGGTCTAGGGTTATGGTTAGGAATAGTTTTGGGATAAGATTTATGGCTAGGTTTAGTGTCAGAGTTAGGTTTAGGGTGAGGTTCAAGTTGAGAGCTAGGGGTATTATAATAGAGTCAGGTTTTGGGTTTGGGTTAGGTTGAGGTTTAGGGTTATGGCTCAAATTAGCATTAGGTTTGAGTTAGAGTTAGGATAATGGATAAGGTTAGGTTTAGGCTTCCGGTTAGGTTTAGGTCTCAGATTAGGTTTAGGGTACTGGATCGGATTAGGGTTAGGCCTAGGGTTAGCATTAGGTTTATGGTTATCATAAGGGTAATGGATAGGGTTAGAGTTAGGGTTAGGGCTAGGGTTATGTTTAGTGTTGGTGCTATATTTAGGGTTAGGGTTAGGGTTAAGGCTATGGTTAGGATTAGGGTATGGGTTAAGGTTTGAGCTAGTGTTAGTGCTAAGGATAGGGTTAGGTTTAGGATTAGGTCTAGAATTAGGATTATGTTTATCCTTAGAGTTAAGGTAATGGACAGGTTTAGATGTCGGGTTAGGAGGGTTAGGGTTAGGTTTAGATTTAGTACTAGGGTTAGTGTTAACTTTAGCATAATTCTTAGGATTTGAGCTAGGGTTAGGACTATGGCAAGGTTTAGGTTTATGGTTAGGTCTAGGGTCAGGTTTACAGTTAGGTTTAGTGTAGGTTGAGGGATAGGGCTAAGGTTATCATGACGTTTATGGTTAGGGTCAGAGTAATTGATGGGTTTAGAGGTAAGGTGAAGTCTAGTTTTAAGTTTAGGATTAGGGCTAGGGTTAGGGTTAGGGTTACGGTTAGGCTTATCATTTTCTTATGGTTAGGTTAAGGGTAAGGCTCATAGATTGAGTGTTAGGGCTAGGTTGATGCTTCAGGTTAGAATCAGGGCTAGGAATAGAGTTAGGGTTAGGGTTACTGTTAGGGCTAGGTTTAGCATTAGGTTTAGTGTTATGATTAGGGCAATGGTTAGAGTTAGAGCTAGAGTTTGGGCTATGGTTACAGTTAGGATTAGGGCTAGGATTGGGGTTAGGGTTTGGCTAGGGTTAGGTTTAGATTAACGACTAGGGTTTGAGCTAGTGTTAGTGATAGTGCTAGGTTGAGGATTAGATTCAGCCTTAGGTCTAGGGACAGTATTATGGTAGGTTTAGGGTTAGAGTTAAGTTTAGGGCTAGGGTTAACATTAGGGTTAGGATAAGGGTTAGGGTAATGTATATGGTTTGATGTAGGTTTACGTTTAGGTTTAGGGTTAGATTTCGTTTTAAGATTAATGTTAAGGCTACGTTTAGGTTTATGGTACCGGTTAGGTTTTGAGCTAGGGTTAGGGCCATAGCGAGTGTTACTTTTAGGGTTAGGTCTATTAGTTTTCTGGTTAGGGTTAGGGTTACGTTTAGCGTTAAGGATAGGGTTATCAATACTCTTAGGTATAGGGTTAGGTAAGGTGTAGGTTTTGAGCTAAGTTTAGGGCTAGGGTTAGGTTTAAGGTTAGGGCTAGGGTTAGGGTTTAGAGTTAGGTATAGGTCTGAGTTTATATTTATGGTAGGGTTAGGCTTTGAGTAAAGTGTGAGACTAAGGCTAGGGTTAGTTTTAGGGTTAGGGTTAGGGCTAGGGTTAGGTTTGGGGTTACGCTTAGGGCTAGATTTAGGCCTAGAATTCACTCTAGGGTTTGTGTTAGTTTAAGGCATAGAGTTAGAGCTTTGGGTAATGTAAGATCTAGGATTATGATTATGGCTAGTTGTAGGGTTAGGGTTATGGCTATGTCTAGTGTTAGGTTTAGGTCTTTGGTTAGGGTAAGTTTTAGAGATAGATTTAGTGTTAAAGGCAGGGTCAGTGTTCAGTTTAGAATTAGAGTTAAGGTTAAAGCCCGAATTGGGACTAGGTTTATGTCTAGGGGAGGGTTAGTCATTGCGTTAAGTTAAGGGTTATTGTTAGGGCTAAGGCTAGGTTTTTGTGTAGGTCTAGAGCTAGAGTTAAGGCTAGATTTAGGATTAGGTTTAGGCCTAGAGCTAGTGATAGGGTCTGGTTTAGGTATAAGTTTACTGGTAGGGCTAGTGTTATGGTTTGGTCTAGCGTTAGAGTCAGGTTTAGACCTAGGTTAGTGTTATGGTCAGAATAAGGGTCAAGGTTATGGTTAAGGTTTGGGATAAAGTTTGAGCTAGAATGAGGGCTAGTGTTAGGACTATTAATATGGTGAGAGTTTTCATTATCCTGAGGATTAGGGATAGGTCTAGTGTTACCATTAGTGTTAGGGTTTTTCTTAGTTTTAGGGATAGGGTTAAACCTAGTGTTAGGGTTAGGGGTAGGGTTAGGTTTAGGGTTAAAGCTAGGTTTAGGGCTCCAATTAGGGCTAGTTTTTGTGTTAGTGTTAGGGCTAGTGTTAGGGCAACAGGTAAAGTAAGAACCAAGGTTACAATTAGGGTTAGCTTTAGAGTTAGGGTTAGGGGTAGTTCTAGTGTTAGTGTTCGATTTATGGTTAGGCTGATATTTATTTTTTTACATGTGTATTTTATTTTTTGGTTGCAGTTGGACACTACATATTTATTTTATTTTTTTCTGTTTTTTTTATTAGTTGTTCAAAACATTACAAAGTTCTTGACATATCATATTTCATACATTTGATTCAAGTGGATTATGAACTCCCATTTTTACCCTATATACATAATGCAGATTCACATCGGTTACATATCCACCTTTTTACCAACTGCCATACTAGTGTATGTTGTATTCTGCTGCCTTTCCTAACCTCTACTATCCACCCTCCCCTCCCCTTCCCTTCCCTCCCATCCCCTCCCTTCCCGTCTTCTCTCCCTACCTCATCTACTGTAATTCATTTCTCTCTCTTGTTTTTTCCCCTTTCCCCTCACTTCCTCTTATATGTAATTTTGTGTAACTATGAGGGTCTCCTTCCTTTACCATGCAATTTCCCTTCTCTCTCTCTTTCCCTCCCCCCTCTCATCCATGTTTAGTGGTGATCTTCTTATGCTCTTCCTCTCTATTCTGTTCTTAGTTGCTCTCCTTATATCAAAGAAGACATTTGGCATTTATTTTTTAGGGATTGGCTAGCTTCACTTAGCATAATCTGCTCTAGTGGCATCCATTTCCCTGCAAATTCCATGATTTTGTCATTTTTTAGTGCAGAGTAATACTCCATTGTGTATAAATGCCACATTTTTTTTATCCATTCATCTATTGAAGGGCATCTAGGTTGGTTCCACAGTCTAGCTATTGTGAATTGTGCTGTTATGAACATTGTTGTAGCAGTGTCTCTATAGCACGCTCTTTTAAGGTCTTTAGGGAATAGTCCAAGAAGTGGAATAGCTGGGTCAAATGGTGGTTCCATTCCCAGCCTTCCAAGGAATCTCCATACTGCTTTCCAAATTGGCTGCACCAATTTGCAGTCCCACCAGCAATGTACAAGTGTACCCTTTTCCCCACATCCTCGCCAGCACTTGTTGTTGTTTGACTTCATAATGGCTGCCAATGTCACTGGAGTGAGATGGTATCTTAATGTGGTTTTGATTTGCATTTCTCTGACTGCTAGAGATGGTGAGCATTTTTTCATGCACTTGTTGATTACTTGTATGAACTCCTCTGAGAAGTGTCTGTTCAGGTCCTTGGCCCATTTGTTGATTGGTTTATTTGTTATCTTATTGTTTAATTTTTTGAGTTCTTTGTATACTCTGGATATTAGGGCTCTATCTGAAGTGTGAGGAGTAAAAATTTGTTCCCAGGATGTAGGCTCCCTATTTACCTCTCTTATTGTTTCTCTTGCTGAGAAAAAAAAAAAACTTTTTAGTTTAAGTAAGTCCCATTTGTTGATTCTTGTTATTAACTCTTGTGCTATGGGTGTCCTATTAAGAAATTTGGAGCCCGACCCCACAGTCTGTAAGTCAGAGCCAAATTTTTCTTCTATCAGACGCAGAGTCTCTGATTTGATATCAAGCTCCTTGATCCATTTTGAGTTAACTTTTGTGCATGGCGAGAGAAAGGGATTCAGTTTCATTTTGTTGCATATGGATTTCCAGTTTTCCCAGCACCATTTGTTGAAGATGCTATCCTTCCTCCAGTGCATGCTTTTAGCCCTTTTATCAAATATAAGATAGTTATAACTTTGTGGATTAGTCTCTGTGTCCTCTATTCTGTACCATTGGTCCACCCGCCTGTTTTGGTACCAGTACCATGCTGTTTTTGTTACTATTGCTCTGTAGTATAATTTAAAATCTGGTATTGCTATACCGCCTGATTCACACTTCCTGCTTAGAGTTGCTTTTGCTATTCTGGGTCTTTTATTTTTCCATATGAATTTCATGATTGCTTTATCTATTTCTACAAGAAATGTCATTGGGATTTTGGTTGGCATTGCATTGAACCTATAGAGAACTTTTGGTAATATCGCCATTTTGATGATGTTAGTTCTGCCTATCCATGAACAGGATATATTTTTCCATCTTCTAAGATCTTCTTCTATTTCTCTCTTTAGGGTTTTGTAGTTTTCATTGTATAAGTCTTTCACCTCTTTTGTTAGGTTGATTCCCAAGTATTTTATTTATTTATTTATTTATTTTGAGGATATTGTGATTGGGGTGTTTTTCCTCATTTCCATTTCAGAAGTTTTGTTGCTGATATACAGGAATGCCTTTGATTTATGCGTGTTGATTTTATATCCTGCCACTTTGCTGAATTCATTTATTAATTCTAGTAGTTTCTTTGTAGACCCTTTTGGGTCTTCTAGGTATAGAATCATGCCTCTGCAAATAGTGATAATTTAAGTTCTTCTTTTCCTATTTTTATGCCTTTAATTTCTTTCGTCTGTCTAATTGCTCTGGCCAGTGTTTCGAGGACTATACTGAATAGAAGTGGTGATAGGGGGCATCCCTGTCTTGTTCCAGATTTTAGAGGGAATGCCTTCAATTTTTCTCCATTCAGTATGATGCTAACCTGAGGCTTAGCATAGATAGCTTTTACAATGTTGAGGTAAGTTCCTGTTATCCCTAGTTTTTCTAGTGTTTTGAACATAAAGGGATGCTGTACTTTGTCGAATACTTTTTCTGCGTCTATCGAGCTGATCATATGGTTCTTATCTTTGAGTCTATTGATGTGGTGAATAACATTTATTGATTTCCGTATATTGAACCATCCTTGCATTCCAGAGATGCATCCTACTTGATCATGGTGCACAATTTTTTTTGATGTGTTTTTGTATCCGATTCACCAGAATTTTATTGAGGATTCTTGCATCTAGGTTCATTAGAGATATTTGTCTGTAGTTTTCTTTCTTTGAGGTTTCTTTGTCTGGTTTCGGAATCAGGGTGATGTTTGCCTCATAGAATGAATTTGGAAGGGCTCCCTCTTTTTCTATTTCCTGAAATAACTTGAAAAGTATTGGTTTTAATTCTTCTTTAAAGGTTTTGTAAAACTCTGCTGTATACCCATCCGTTCCTGGGCTTTTCTTGGTTGGTAGTCCTTTGATTGCTTCTTCTATTTTATACACTGAAATTGGTCAGTTCAAATTGTGTGTATCCTCCTGATTCAGTCTGGGCAAATCATATGACTTAAGAAATTTATCGATGTCTTCACTATCTTCTATTTTATTGGAGTATTGGGTTTCAAAATAATTTCTAATTGTCTTCTGTATTTCTGTAGCATCTGTTGTGATATTTCCTTTTTCATCTCATATGTTAGTAATTTTAGTTCTCTCTCTTCTTCTCTTTGTTAGCATGGCTAAGGGTCTGTCAATCTTATTTATTTTTTCAAAGAACCAACTTTTAGTTTTGTCAATTTTTTCAATAGTTTCTTTTGTTTCAATTTCGTTGATTTCCACTCTGATTTTAATTATTTCTTGCCTTCTGCTATATTTGCTGTTGTTTTGTTCTTCCTTTTCTAGGGCTTTGAGATGAAGTGTGAGCTCATTTATTTGTTGTTGTTTTTTTCTTTTTTTGAGGAATGACCTCCAGGCAATGAATTTCCCTCTTAAAACTGCTTTCATTGTGTCCCATAGATTCCGATATGTTGTGTCTGTATTTTCATTTGTCTCTAAGAATTTTTTGATTTCCTCCTTTATGTCTTCTGTAACCCATTGATCATTCAGTAACATATTGTTCATTTTCCATGAGATGTATGATTTTTCCTTCCTTCTTTTATCGTTGATTTCCAGTTTGATTCCATTATGATCAGATAGAACACATGGTATTATCTCCACCCCTTTATATTTACTGAGGGTTGCCCTTTGGCATAATATATGGTCTATTTTTGAGAAGGATCCATGTGCTACTGAGAAAAAAGTATATCCACTTGATGATGGTTGATATATTCTATATATGTCAGTTAAGTCTAGGTTGTTGATTGTGATATTGAGTTCTATTGTTTCTTTATTCAACTTTTGTTTGGAGGATCTGTCCAATGGTGAGAGAGGAGTGTTGAAGTCACCCATAATTATTGTGTTGTTGTATATTTGATTCTTGAACTTGAGGAGAGTTTGTTTTATAAATGTCGCAGCACCATTATTTGGTGCATAAATATTTATAATTGTTATGTCTTGTTGGTGAATGGTTCCTTTTAACATATATATTGTCCTTCCTTATCCCTTTTGATTAACTTAATCTTGAAGTCGATTTTATTCGATATGAGGATGGCCACCCCTGCTTGCTTACAAGGACCGTGTGCGTGGTATGTTTTTTCCCAACCTTTCACCTTCAGCCTGTATATGTCTTTTCCAATCAAATGTGTCTCCTGGAGGCAGCATATTGTTGGATTTGTTTTTTTTTAATCCATGTTACCAGCCTATGTCACTTTATTTTTGAGTTTAAGCCATTTATGTTTAGAGTTACTATTGATATATGATTTGTATTTCCAGCCATGTTTGATTTTTTATCTTTTTTTTTTTTTTTTTTTGATTTGGTTTGTTTCTCCATGATTAGCTTTCCCCCTGCTCTCTGGCTTACTGAGGTACTTTCCACTGTTGGTTTTGGTTATTGTTTTTCATTTCTTCCTCGTGTAGTGTTTTGCTCAAGATGCTTTGCAATGCTGGTTTTCTGGCTGCAAATTCTTTTAACTTTTGTTTATCATGAAAGATTTTTATTTTGTTGTCGTACCTGAAGCTTAATTTTGCTGGGTACAAAATTCTTAGTTGGCATCCATTGTCTTTCAGAGTTTGAAATATGTTGTTCCAGGATCTTCTTGCTTTCAGCGTCTCTGATGAAAAATCCGTTGTTAACCTTATTGGTTTACCCCTAAATGTAATCTGCCTCCTTTCTCTTGAAGCTTTTAATATTTTCTCTTTCTTCTGTATATTGGATATCTTCATAACAATGTGTCTTGGTGTTGGTCTACTGTGATTTTGTATGCTCGGTGTCCTGTATGCATCTACAATTTGTACATCCATTTCCTCTTTTATGTCTGGAACATTTCTATAATTATTTCAATCAACAGGTTGTCCATTCCCTTGCTTTGAACCTCTATGCCTTCCTCTATCCCGATGACTCATAAGTTTGTTTTTTTTTTTATGTTATCCCATATCTCTTGGATGTTTTTCTCGTGATCTTTTACCAGCCTTCCTGAGTTGGCTAGACTCTTTTCAAGATGATATATTTTGTCTTTATTATCTGACGTTCTGGCTTCTACTTGCTCCACTCTGTTGGTGATACTCTCAATTGAGTTTTTAATTTGGGTTATAGTTTCCTTCATTTCTAAAATTATTGTTTGATTTTTTTTATAATCTCTATCTCCTGATAAAGATGCTTATTTGCTTCTTTTATTTGCTTGTGTATTTCATTTTCAATGAGTTCTTTCATTGTTTGAATTTGCTGTCTCATATCCTCTCTAAGATTCCATTCCATCTGTCTAAGTTATTCTTTGAGTTCTTTATTTGGCCATTTTTCTGATGCCTCTAGATCCTCCTGTATATTTAGGATGTCCTGCATTGTTTGTACTCCTTTTCTTCCTTGCTTTTTCATGCTGCTTATGTTACTTCTTGCTGTTTGACTGCTGAGTTACTGTTTACTCCTATAAATTTATTTGGTTTTGTGTGACTCTGGGGTCTCTCTTTTGTGATGGGAGACTATGACTAGAGATGATGAGTTTTGTTGCAATTTAATGTAGATTCATTCGTTTCCTAAACTGTGTATGGATTCTGATGGCATATAGCTGTCTGCGGTTTGGTGTTGGGACTTATATTTAGGTCGAATGATGTGATGGTATTGAGGTTAGTATCTCTTGACAACCTTGGAAGGTTGCTCTACTGATGAGAGATATTAACAGGGGAATGGTCTGGAGTATTTGGGGGAAGGTAAGGTCTTGGTAGCACTATATAACACCTCGGAACATTGACCTATACATATCTAGTAAATTACACATAAACAGCGTTGTATTGCTTGGGAGGAAAGGTGTTAGAAGGGAAGGGAAGAAGTCACTAAAGAGAATGAGAGTAAATAGATAGAATTCAAGGAAAGGGGAATAAGGAAATTGATAAGAAATGAAAAGACAAAAGAAAAAAATAGAGAATAAAAAAATAAAAAAATAATCAAAAAAGTGATAGTAAAAAATAAATTTATAATACAAAAAATATTTTAAAAAATTAAAAAAAGAAAGAAAAAAATTAAAATTAAAAATTAAACAATGCAGTCTTAGAGTTCGATTAACTTCTCTTCCAGTAGGTGGAGCTGTGCCCACCGGGCCAAGCTTCTCCTCTCAGTGCAGGGGAACCAATCAATGTGCAGCAGCTCCTCCTCCACGACTGGGCAGATCTCCACTCCTGAGTGTCTTGGGCAATTTCTTGTGTCTTGTCACCTCGCCACTGGCCCCATTCACAGGTGACACTCACCACAGTGCTGGCTACACGACAGGACTGCTGCTCATGGGAGCCCTATCTTCTTGAACAACTGGGCACCATATCCCTGCTTGCCAATCCCTCAGCCCCTAAGGTTGTGGAGATTGGGGCTGAGAGACCTTGGCATATTTTGCTTGCCCTCCAGTAGCCACGCCCCCAGGAGCTGGTGCAGGAGACCTCAGTTGTCTGCACTGGTGGGAGTGGTATCCCGGGGGTCCCGTGCCACTCCTGGATCCCTCGGTCTGACTATCGCGCTCACGGGAGAGCTAGGTGGGGCCCTTGAGGTTTCCCCGCTGTGTGGAGGTAGGGGCTAGGGGACTACATACCTGTCGCCACTGGTATCAATGAAGTTATCTCCTCCGCCGCTTTCTGATGACGTCAGATCTCTGCCATGTTGGTATCCCATGCGAATGGCAGCATTTCGTTCCCTTTGCCGGGTGGCCAAAGCAACGGGTGGGTCCTGACCAGCCCTCTCAAGCCCCGTCTCAATCTTGTTGCCACTGCCTATGAAGGCTCGGTTGGTATTTACCTCCACAGTATTCAGCAGGACCCAGACCGAGAAGCAGTTCCTGCAGGTTCTTTAGCCCTGAGCCAGAGCAGTTTGTCTGTGAGACACAGGCGAACGGGAGCCAGATTTCGGCCGCTCCGGGCTCGGTGTATGTTCTGATAGTAGCAGGCTCTGAGAAGCAGTTTCCGCGGGTTCTTTAGCACTGATCCTGAGCAGTATGCCTGCGAGACGCAGGCGAATGGCAGCCTGAAATTACCTGTTCTATAGCTGAGTGAGCTGCGATCAGTCGAAAACAGGCGATGATGACGTCAGCTCTCCAAGATGGTGGCCGCTGGCTTCCTTGGTGGTCTGACTGGTGTGGAGAACCGAACTGGACCGCTTCCTTCCCCCATCTCAAGCCCAGAATTCAGCACTGAGCACAGTGAGGGCACAGCCGGCAGGAGCCAACAGAATCCACAGCTCCGTATCTTTGCATTGCTAGCTCGTCGTTCCCCAGCGCTGGCCGCAGTCTCTAGCAGCGGGGCGATTTGCTGAATAAGCAGCTTGAGTCTCCGTGCGGACACATCGCTTGCATTTAAGCCCCAGTAACTGATCCTCGGGCGATGGAAATCCTTCCTCTGGGTTTTGGAGCACCCCATTTTTTTTTCTGGAAATTCCTAACAAGCTAGCTTTTAGCCGTTCTAACTCGTCATTCTCCTGCACAATGACGTGGTACACGGGGGTGATGCACTCCCTTCACCGCCATCTTCTTTCTTTTAGGCTGATATTTAGAGCTAGAGTTATTTTTAGGATAAGAGTCAGGGTCAGGGTTAGCTTTAGGGTTTGAGTTAGGACTCAAATTAGGGCTAGGTTTATTTGTTAGGGTTTGGTTTAAGGTTAGCATCATGTTTAGAGCTAGGGTGAGTGTTAGGATATGAATCAGGGTCAGGGTTAGTTTTAAGGTTATTGTTAGGACTCAATTAGGGCTAGGATTAGTTCTCATAGTAGTTTTGGGTTTGGTTGAAGTTAAGGTTTAGGGTTAGGTATATTGCTCGGTTTTGTTTTAGTCCTAGGGTTAGGGTTAGTGCTAGTTTTACAATTAGTATTAGGGTTAGGGCTACTGTTAGTTTTAGGCTGAGGGTTAGGCTTAGTGTTATATTTATAGTTAGGTTTAGATCTAGGATTAGGCTAGGATTAATGATAGGGCAAGGGTTAGGGCCAGGGTTAGAGTTATGGTAAGTGATAGGGTTAGAACTAGGGTAGGGCTAGTGTGAGAGTTAGAGTTAGTGATAGGGCTAAAACTAGAGTTAGGGTTTTGGATAGGGTTAAATTACAGCTAGGATTAGGGCTAGGGTTAGTGTTCAGCTTAGGCCTAGCAATAAGGATAGGGTTAGGTTTAAGTTTAGGACAAAGAATGGCGTTATAGCTAGGTTTAGACGTAAGGTGAGGGTTAGAGTTAGGGTTAGCATTTGGGTTGGGGTTAGGGTTATGATTAAGGCAAGGTTTAGGGCTAGGATAAGGGCTAGTGTTTGTTTTATATTTAGGGCTAGGATTAGTGCTAGGGCTAATATTAGGTCTAGGGATATGGTAAAAGATATTTTTAGGGTTAGGCTTATGGCTACGTCTAGTGTAAGGGTTAGGTTTAGGGTAAGGGTCAGGTTTAGAGCTCAGGAAATTATTAGGATTAGTATTTGGCTTAGGTAAGGATTTAGGTTTATGGCTCAAATTAGCATTAGGGTTAGGGTTAGGATATAGTTAGGATTTGTTTTAAGGTTCAGGTTTGGTTTAGGGTAATTGATACGGTTAACGTTAGTGATAGGGTTAGTTTAGGCTTAGGATTAGCATTAGGGTAAGGGTTACGGTTAGGGTAATTGATAGGGTTAGAGATTAGATTAGAACTAGAGTTATGGTTAGGAATATGCCTTGAGTTAGGGTTTGAGTTAGTGTTAAAATTAGGGTTAGGGTTAGGTTTAGAGTTATGTTTAGCATAAAGGTTAGGTTTTGAGCTAGGGTTAGGGCTAGGTTTAGGGTTAGGTCTAGGGATATGATTACGGTAGGTTTAAGATTAGGGTTAGAGTTAGGGCTAGGGTTATCATTAACATTAGGGTTAGGGTTAAGGTAATGAATAGGGTTAGTTTAGGTTTAGATTTGGTTTAGAGTTAGAATTAGTGATAGGTTTAGGATTAGAGCTATGGTTATGTTTAGGTTTATGGTTAGGTTTATGGTTTGATCTAGATTTAGGGCTGTGCTGAATGTTAATTTCAGGGTTATGTCTCTGGTTAGTTTTCCAGTTAGGGTTAGGGTTAACAAAGGGTTCTGGCCAGGATTGTCAATAAGTTTAGGTTTAGGGTTAGGGTAATGGTTAGGTTTAGAGCTAGGTTTAGGGCTAGGTTAAGTTTAGGATTTGGGCTAGGGTTAGGGTGAGTATTAGGGATAGGTCTAGGTTTATATTTAGGGTAAAGATTAGGCTTTGAGCTATCTTAGGACTAAGGTGAGGGCTAGGGTTAATTATAGGGCTATGGTTTGGGTTAGGGTTATGCTTAGGGCTAGGTTTAGGCCTAAAATTAGCTCTATGTTTAGTGTTAGGTTTAGGCCTAGGGTTAGGGCTATGGGTGATGTAAGATCTAGGGTTATGATTAGGGCTAGTTTTAGGGTTAGGGTTATGGCTGGGTCTAGAATTAGGTTTAGGTTTTGGTTAGTTTCTGGTTTAGAGGGAGGTTTAGTGTTAAAGGCAGGGTCAGTGTTTGGGTTAGAGTTAAAGTTAGGGTTACAGCCAGAATTAGGACTAGGTTTAGGTCTAGGGGTAGAGTTAGTGTTTGGGTTAGGTCAATGTTTTTATTAGGGCTATGGCTAGGATTTTGTTTAGGTCTAGAGCTAGAGTTCAGGCTAGATTTAGGATTAGGTTTAGGTCTAGAGCTAGTGGTAGGGTTAGGTTTAGGCACAAGGTTACAAGTAGGGCTAGTGTTAGGGTTTAGTTTAGGGTTAGGGTCAGGTTTAGCCCTAGGGTTTATGTTATGGTCAGAATAAGGGTCAGGGTTAGGGTTCGGGTTTGGGATAGCATTAGAGCTAGAATGAGATCTAGGGTTAGGACTATTAATAGGGTGAGGATTTGGTGAGCCTAAGGATTAGAGATAGGTCTAGGGTTACCATTAGGTTTAAGGTTTTACTCAGGGTAAGGCATAGGGTTCGGGCTACGGTTAGGATTATGATTAGGGTTAAAGCTAAGTTTAAGGCTCAGATTGGGACAAGTTTTTGTGTGAGGTTTAAGGCTAGGGTTAGGGCAATGGCTAATATAAGAACTAGGGTTACAATTAGGGTTAGAGGTAGGGATAGGTTAAGTGTTAGGGTTAGGTTTAAGATTCGGGTGATATTTATAGCTAGGGTTAGTGTTAGGATATCAGTCAGGTCAGGGTTAGTTTTAGGGTTAGGGTTAGGACTCAAATTAGGACTAGGTTTACTGTTAGGGTTCAGTTTAAATTTAGTGTGGTGTTTAGAGCTAGGATGAGTGTTAGAATATAATTCAGGTTCATGGTTATTTTTAAGGTTATGATTAGGACTCGAATTAGGGCTAGGGTTAGATCTAGGTGTATTGCTAGGGTTTGTTTTAAGTTAAGGTTAGTGTTAGGCCTGTTGCTCAGTTTTGTTTTAGTGCTGTGGTTAGGGTTAGGGCTAGTTTTATGATTAGCTTTAGGATTAGGGCTAGGGTTATGGTTAGGTTTAGGATTAAGTCTAGATTCAAGGATTAGGGCTAGGTTTTGTGTTAGGTTTAGGGCAAGAATTAGGGCTGGACTAATGTCAGGTCTAAGTTTATATTAAGTGATACTTTTAGGGTTAGATTTATGGCTAGGTAAAATTAGATTTTAAGTTTAGAAAAAGGGTCAGATTAAGAGCTTGGGTATTATTAGGGTCAGAGTCAGGCTTCAGGTTTGGGTTAGGTTAAGGTTTAGGGTTAATTCTCAAATTAGAATTAAGGTTAGAATTAGGGTTAAGCTAATGGATAGTGTTAGGTTTAGGGTTCTAGTTAGGTTTAAGATAGTGATAGGTTTAGGCTTAGGCTTAGGGTTAGCATTAGGGTTATGATTATCGTTAGGGTAATTTACAGGGTTAGATCTAGGGTTAAGGCTAAGTTTATGGTTAAGATTAGGACTAGAATTAGGGTTAGGGTCAGGGTTAGGGTGAGAGTTACAGTTAGGATTAGGTTTAGGGTACGGTTTAGGGTTTGAGCTAGGATTTTTGCTATGGCTAAGGTTTATTTAGAGTTTGGTCTAGGTTTATGGTCATGGTTAGTGTTACAGTTAGGGCGAGGGTTATCATTAGGGGTAGGGTAATAAGTTTAGATGTCAGGTTAAAGATACGGTTAGGTTGAGCTTAGCGTTAGGTTTAGGTTTAGGATTAGGGTTAGGGTTTGAGCTGCTTAGATTTAGGGTTAGGGTTAGGTTTACTGTTAGTTCTAGAGTTAGGTTTATGTTTAGAGTTAGGGTAGGTTTAGCTTTAGGTCTAGTGTTATCATTAGGGTTAAGTTTAGGATTACAGTATTGGGTATGGTTCAAACTAGGGTTAGGACTAGGGTTAAGGTTAGGATTAGGGCTGGGGTTAGGGTTAGGGTTAGGCCGTGGGTTAGTGTTAGGGTTAGGTTAAGTGTAAGGGTTAGGGATTGAGCTAGGTTTAGGGCTAAGGTAAGGGTTAGGCTTACAGTCAGGGCTAGGGTAGGGTTAGGGTTAGGTTTAGGGCTAGGGTTAGCATTAGTTTTAGGGTTATGGTTAGTGTAATGGATAGCATTAGAGCTAGGCTTTGGGCTATGTTTACAGTTAGGATTAGGGCTAGAGTTAGGGTGAGGTGTAGGGTTTTGGCTATGGTTATGTTTAGGGTAAGGTTTAGGGTTTGAGTTAGAGTTAGGGCTAGAACAAGGGTTAGGGTTAGGGTTAGGGTTAGGTTTAGGGTTGTAATTATGGCTAGGTTTTGTGTGAGGTTTCGGGCTCGTATTAGGTATATGGGTAATGTAAGAGCTAGAGTTATGGTTATGGCTAGATTTAGAATTCGTCTAGTGTTAGGGTTAGTTTTTGGCATAGCATAAGGTTTAGAGCTAGGGTTTTTGTTAGGGTAAGTGTCAGGGTTCAGGTTAGGATTAGGTTTCATGTTAGGTCCAGAATGAGGACTAGGGTTAGGTCTGTGGGTAGAGTGAGTGTTTGGTTTAGGTTAAGGGTTATTGTTAGGGATAATGCTAGGATTATGGCTATATTTAAGATTAGGTTTAGGTCTATGGCTAGTGTTAGTGTAAGGTTTAGGGATAGGGTTACTGATAGGGCTAGTTTTAGGTTTTGGATAAAATTTAGGGTCAGGTTTAAACCTAGGTTTACTGTTAGGGTCAGAATAAGGGTCAGGGTTAGGTTTACGGTTTGGGTTAAGTTTAGAGCTAGAATGACGGCTAAGGTTAGTCTAGGAATGGAGTTAAGGTTTGGGGTAGGCATAGAATTAGGGTTAGGACTAGGGTAGCAATTTGGTAAGTGTTTGACTAAGTGTAAGAATTAGGGTTAGAGCTAGGATTAGGACTAGGGCTAAGGCCAGGGTTAGGGCCAGGGTTAGTGTTAGGGTTAAATGTTGGGTTAAGCTTGAATTAGGGCTAGGTTTTGTGTTAGCTTAAGGGCTATGGCTAATTTAAGAATTGGCATTACAATTAGTGCTAGTTTTAGGGTTAGGTTTAGGGCGAGATCTAGTGTTAGGATTAGGATTAGGAATAGGGTGATGTGTAGAGCTAGGGTTGGTGTTGAGGTTGGAGTCAGTGTTAGTATTAGTTCTAGGGTTAGCGTTAGGACTCGAATTAGGTCTAGGGTTAGGACTAGGTATAGGATTAGGGTTTGGTTTAGGTTAAGGTTTAGAGTCAGTGTTATGGCTCAGTTTTGCTGGAGGGCTAGGGCTAGGGTTAGGGCTAATTTTCAAATTAGCATTAAGGTTAGAGCTAGTGTTAGGGTGTGGTTTAGGCTTAGGTTTAGGGTTATATTTAGAGTTAGGGATAGATCTAGGTTTAGGGCTACAGTGAATATTAGGGCTAGGGTTAGGTCTAGTGTGTGAATTATCATAAGGGATAGGGTAAGAACGAGGGATAGGGATAGGGTGAGAGTTAGAGTTAGTCTTAGTATTAGGTTTATATATAGGGTTAGAATTATGGCTTAATTAGGGCTAGGATTAGAGCTAGGATTAGTATTAAGGTTGAGCCTAGGTTTATGGCTAGGGCTATGGCTATGCTTATGGTTAGGCATGATGTTATAGCTAGCATTAGAACTAGGGTGAGGGTTAAAATTGGGTTTAGGTCTATGGTTAGTTAGGGTTAGGTTTAGGATTAAGGCTAAGATTAGGGCTAGGATTAGGGCTAGAGTTTGATCTAGTGTTAGGGCTTCATTAGGGCTAAGGCTAATGTCAGGTGTAGGGTTATGGTTAGAGATAGTTTTAGGGTTAAGATTATTAGTGTTAGGATTAGGTTTATGGATATGGTTAGGTTTAGGGTTCAGGTTAGGTTTATGGTAATGTATAGGTTTAGAGTTAGGAATAGGTTTAGGGTTATCCTAGGGTTAGCATTAGGGTTAGGATTAGGATTAGGATAATGGATAGGGTTACATCTGGTGTTAGGGCTAGGTTTATGGTTAGGATTATGGCTAGCGTTAGGGTTAGGTTTTGGGTAATGGCAAGGGTTAGGGTTAGGGTTAGGTTTAGGGTGTTAGGGCTGGAATTAGGGTTATGGTTAGGGTTAAAATTAGTGTTAGGGCTCTGATTAGGGATAGGTTTGGTTTAAGTTAGGGCTAGATATAGGGCTTCAGCTAATGTAAGAACTACAGTTACGATTAGAACTAGTTTTAGGGTTAGGGTTAGGGCTAGGTATAGGGTTAGGTTTAGGTTTAGGTTTTGAGTGATGTTTAGAGCTAGGGTTAGTATTAGGGTCAGAATCAGGGTCAGGGTTTGTTTTAGGGTTAGAGATAGGACTCAAATTAGAGCTAGGTTTAGGGCTAGGTGTAGGCTTAGGGTTTGGTTTATGTTAAAGGTTAGGGTTAGGGCTATGGCTTCGTTGTTTTGTAGGGCTAGGGCTAGGTTAGAACTAGTTTTAGGATTAGCATTAGTATTTCGGCTGCTGAGAGGTTTAGCTTAGGGTTAGGGTTAGATTTAGAGTTAGGCTTAGATATAGGATTAGGGCTAGAGCTAGGGTTAGGGCTAATGTAAAGGCAAGTGATAGGAATATGGTAAGGGATAGGGTTAGAACTAGAAACATGAATAGGGCGAGAGTTAGATTTAGTCTTAGGGCTAGGGTTAGGTTGGGTTTAGGGGTAAATTAGGGTTATGATTAGGTCTAGCGTTTGTATAAGGATTAGGCCTAGTTTTAGACTTAGGTTTAGGTTTGGGGATAGGGTTAGGTTTAGAGGAGGGGATGGGGTTAGAGCTAGTTTTAGAGCTAGGTCAAAGGTTAGAATTTTGGTTAGTGCTAGGGTTATGGTTTGGTTTATTAATAAGACTAGGTTTAGGGCTAGAATGAGGGCTAGGATTTGTTTTAGGGTTATGGCAAGAATTAAGGCTAGGGCTAGTGTCAGGTATAGGCTTATGTTAGGGATAGATTGAGGGTCAGATTTATGGCTAGGTCTAGTGTAAGGGTTAGGTTTGGGGTAAGGGTCAGGTTTAGAGATAGGGGTATTACAGTTAGAATTAGGTTTTAGGTTTGGTTTATGTTAGGGTTTAGGTTTAGAGCTTAAATTAGCATTAGGGTTTGGTTAGGGTAAGATAGGTTTAGGTTTAGGGTTCATGTTAGGTGTAGGGTAATTGATAGGGTTAGAGTTAGCAAAAGGGTTAGGGTTAGGCCTAGGGTTATGTTTGTGTTAGGATTAAAGCTAGATTTGGGGTTTGGATGAGGGCTAGGTTTTGTGTTAGGGTTAGGGCAAGTTTTAGAGATAGTGATAATGTCAGGTTTATGGTTACAGCTACGGATAGTTATGTGGTTAGGTTCATGGCTAGGTCTAATATTAGGTTTAGGGTAAGGGCCAGGTTAAGGTTAAGGTGTATTTTTAGGGTCAGGGTCAGGTTTCAGTTTTGTGTTAGGTTAATTATTAGGATTACGGCTCAAATTAGCATTAGGGTTAAAATTAGGGTTAGGTTAATGGATAGGTTTAGGTTTAGGATTCAGGTTAAGATTAGGGTAATTTGTAGGGTTAGGATTAGTGATAGGTTTAGGGTTAGGCCTAGGGTTAGCATGTGGGTTAGGGTTATTGTTAGGGTAATGAATAGCATTAGAGCTAGGGTTAGGCCTAGACTTTAGATAGGATTAGGGCTAGATTTAGAGTTAGGGTTAGGGCTAGGGCTAGGGTTAGGGTTTGGGTTAGGTTTAGGGTACAGGTTATGTTTTGAGCTAGGGTTAGAGCTAGGGTGAGGGTTAGGTTTATGATTATGTCTAGGGTTAGATTTATGGTTAAGGTTAGGGTTAGTGTTAGGGTTAGGGCTAAGTTTATCTTTAGATTTAGGTTAATGGATAGGGTTAGATGTCAGGTTAGGATTAGGTGTAGTTTTAGGTTTAGGATTAGTGTTAGGGTTAGGGCTAAGATTATCATTAGAGTTAGGGTAATGTATAGGGTTAGATTTCAGGTTAGGTTAAGGGGTAGTTTTATGTTTAGGGTTAGTTGTTAGGGTTTGGGCTAGGGTTAGTGTTAGAGTAAGGGTTAGGGTTTTATCTAGGGTTAAGGCTACAATGAGGGTTATGTTTAGGGTTATGTCTAGTATTAGGTTTACAATTAGGATTAGAGCTAAGGTTATTATTAGTGTTAAGGTTCGGTTTAGGGTAATGGATAATTTTAGAGATAGTATTAGGGCTAGTGTTAACATTATGATTAGGGCTAGGATTAGGATTAGGTTTAGGGATAGGGCTAGGGTTATGTTTAGGGTTCTGTTTGGGGTTTTATCTATGTTCTAAGGCAAGGGTTAGTGTTAGCGTGAGGGTTAGGCTTAGGATAAGGGATAAGGTTAGATTAGGGTTAGGTTTACACTTTGTGCTAGATTTAGGCCTAGGATTAGGGCTAGGTTTTGTGTTAGGTTTAGATCTAGTTTTAGTGCTATGGTGATGTAAGGGTTATATTTACGGTTATGGCTAGGTCTAATTTTAGGTTTAGGTTTCAATTTGGGTCAGTTTTATAGCTAGGGTTAGTTATTTAAAAAAAATAACACTAAAAAGTGTTAGTGTCAGGGTCTGTGTTTGGATTAGGGTTAGGGTTAGGGCTAGAGCCAGAATTAGGATTCGTAAGGTCTAGAGGTAAGGTTACTCTTTGGCTTATGTTAAGGTTTATCATTAGAGTTAGGGCTAGTTTTTTGTTTAGGTCTTGGTTAAAAATATGGCTAGATTTAGGATTAGGTTTAATCTAGGGCTAGTGTTAGGGTTAGGTTTCAATATAGGGTTATGGGTAGGGCTAGTGTTAGGGTTTGGTTTAGGTTCAGGGTCAGAATAAGGGTCAGGGTTAGGGTTAGGATTTGGATTATGGTTATAACAAGAATGAGGGCTAGAGTTAGGACAAGTAATAGGGTTAGGTTTTGTGTTAGACTAAGGATTAGTTTTAGGACTAAAATTAGCATTAGTGTTGGGATTTGGCTAGGGTAAACGATAAGGTTAGAGCTAGGTTAGAGCTAGAGTTCAGGTTAGGGTTAGCGCTAGTGTTAGGGTTAGTGTTAGGGTGAAAGCTAGGGTTAGGTATCGGATTTGGGCTAGGTTTGGGTTAGCATTAGTTTTGAGATTATGGCTAGTGTATGATCTAGGGTTATTATTAGAACTAGTTTTAGAATTAGGGTTAGGAGTAGGTCGAGTGTTAGGGTAAGTTTTAGGTTTAGGGTGTTGTTTAGAGTCAGGGTTAGTGTTAATGTCAGAGTCAGGTTCAGGGGTAGTTTTAGGGTTAAGATTAGGACTCCAATTAGGGCTAGGCTTAGGGCTAGAGGTAAGGTTAGGGTTTGGTTTAGGTAAAAGTTTAGGGTTAGTGTAATGGTTCAGTTTTGTTTTAGAGCTAAGCCTATGGTTAGGGATTGTTTTAGGAATAGCGTTAGGGTTAGGGCTAGTGTTAGGGTTAGGTTTAGGTGAAGAATTAGGGTTAGATTTAGTGTTAGGTTTAGATCTAGGGTTAGGGCAAGGTTTAAGGTTAGGGCTAGTGTTATTCTAGATTATGGCTAGGAATAAGTATACGGTAAGTGATAGGGTTAGAATTAGGGCTAGGGCCAGGGTGGAATAGTCTTGAAGCTAGGGTTAAGAATAAGTTTAGAATTGGTGGTAGGGTTAGTGCTAGGGTTAGTCCTAGGTTTAATGTTAGGGCTAGAGTTAATGTTAGGGTTAGGGTTTGGGTTAGTTTTAGGGTAAGCAATGGGGTTATAACTAGGTTTAGGTCTAGGGGAAGGGTTTGAATTACTGTTAGGGTTATGATTAAGTCTAGATTTTGGGCTAGGATGAGAGCTAGTGTTCTTGTTAGGGTTAGGGCTAGGATTAGGGCTAGGGCAATTGTCAGGTCTAGGGTTACATTTAGGGATATGTTCTGGGTTATGTTTATAGTTAGGTCTAGTGTAAGAGTTAGATTTAGAGTAAGGTTCAAGTTTACAGCTATGTGTATTATTAGGGTCAGTGTACAGGTTACGGTTTGGTTTAGGTTAAGGTTTAGGTTTAGGGCTCGAATTAGCATTAGTGTTAGAGTTAGGGTTAGGGTAATGAATATGTTTAGGATTAGGGTTCATGTTAGTTTTAGGGCAATGGATAGGTTTAGGGATTTCGATAGGCTTAGGGTTAAGCCTAGGGTTAGTATTAGGGTTAGGGTTAGGTCTATGGTTAGGGTAATGGATCGAATTAGAGCTAGGGTTAGGGCTAGGGATATGGTTATGATTAGGGATAGGTTTAGGGTAGTGGATATAATTAGAGCTATGGTTAGGGCTTTGGTTAAGGTTAGGTTTAGGAATAGTGTTAGGTTAGGGTTTGGAATAGGACTTGGGTTATGTTAAGGGTAAAGTTTAGGCTTTGAGCTAGGCTTAGGTCTAAAGCAAGGCTTAGGATTAGGGTTAGGGGTAGGGTTAGATTTAGGGTTATGCTTTGGGCTATGTTCAGGCCTAGGATTAGGGTTAGATTTTGTTTTAGTTTAGGCCTAGGGTTAGGGCCATGGGTAATGTAAGAGCTAGGGTTATGATTAGGGCTAATTTGGGGGTTAGGGTTATGGCTAGGTCCAGTGTTATGATTAGGTTTTGGGTTAGGGTGAGCTTTGGAGCTAGGATTATGTTAGGGTCAAGGCCAGTGCTCAGGTTAGAGTTAGTGTTGGGATTAGTGCCAGAATTAGGACTAGGGTTAGGTCTAGGGGTAGGGATAGTGTTTGGGTTAGGTTAAAGGTTATTGTTAGGGCTAGGGCTGGTTTCTTGTTCAAGTCTAGGGCTAGAAATATGGCTAGATTTAGGATTAGGTTTAAGTCTAGGGATAGTTTTAGTTTTACATTTAACTATAGGATTACCAGTAGGGCTAATGTTAGGGTTCGGTTTCGGGTTAGGGTCAAGTTTAGACCTATGCTTAGTGTTAGGCTCATAATAAGTGTCAGATTTAGGGTTTAGGTTTGGGTTTAGGTTTAGAGCTAGAACGAAGGTTAGAGTTAGGCATAGTAATAGGGTTAGGATTTGTGTTAGTCTATGGATTAGGGTTAGGACGAGGCAATGGAGATTTCACCTAGGTAAAGCTACAAGGCCTTTACTATTGTCTTATGTGTTGTACGTTTGTGTGTACTCTTGTGTTTTGTGTTGTATGTCTGTGTGTGCGTATGTCCATATTTCTTATATGAGGAGCGCTCATGAAAAAATGGATCCAATTTTATTTTTATTCACGTGATTTAAATGGTTTAATTTAAATTAGGTAAAAAGCTGTTAAGGATTGTTTTTAAAGGAGGTTAACAGATCTGTTTGTTTACTTTCACCTTTCCTTTTAATTATATTTAATAATTCTTTTCAGGATAATGTCTCTTTAGCATCATTGCCAGAATTCCTATCTTCATCCCAGTGCCGGTGAAGACAAAGATAAAACCAAACTACAGCTTCTATGATAGCTATCACAGTAAACTGTATAAACTGATGCATCAATGAATATAACTCAACAAGTAATGCTCAATCAAGGAGTCGACTTACTTTGGGAGGAAACGGACATATTGATAGATTCCTCCGCTTTGAACTGCTTGCAGAACTTGCCTGGACTATGTAACTATCGTTTGGTGCAGCGAATTGTGGTAGTTCTGGCATATCTTTGCTGATGGTGTCACCAGTGATGCATTTTTTCCTAAGGAGCCGTCAATTGGCTTGGTGTTGTGGCATTTCTGTATCCTCCTCCCTTCTGCCAGTGATGGTCTAAAATTTGGGGGCCAACAGAAGTGAGGCAAAGAACCTCACCCCCCCACTGGCACCAAGGCCAAATTTGGGGGCCAACAGAGGTGAGGCAAGAACCTCACCCCCCCACTGGTGCATAGGCCTATCCACAAGTATGGCTGTATGCTGGACCGGTAGTCAGTGACGGGTATGATCCAATTGCAGTGGTATCAACCTAAGACAGGAGGCTGACGCCTAGAGGTCAGATTTTCCCATGGTGGGTAAGAACCATATGTTGAATTGGACAACCTACAAGACAGGGTCCTTAAGCCACATTGCTTGTCATTTAATTAATCAGAAGGGGGGAGATGCTGAGAGCCATTTCCAAGTAGGTATGACTCATGGCATGACCCAGGTCATTTGCAGTGACATTGCATGTAAGGTGACCTTGCTCAAGGACCAGGGCGGATCCAGGTTTAGGGTGTATCCTGCTGGGATTAGGGAGTATCCCGCTTCTTGGGTTTAGGGCGGTTCCAGGTTTAAGGTGTACCCTGCTGGGAATAGGGCATATCCTGCTGCCTCAGGGGAGCCCGCTCCTTGAGTTCCCATTGAGTTCTCCTGGGATTCAGAGAGTATTTGGGATTCAGAGCCTGGTGGAGAGTGTGGATTTTGCCCAGAATATGGATTTGCCCAGAATGTGTGTGTAAAGTACCGGTGACATTTTGAGAATAAAGAGTTGCTGTTTGAATCTACAAGGTGTGTGGTGGCTCGTGATTTTGTGCCCAGCCAGACTGCGGCATAAGATTACAGAATGGTTAGGGTTAGGGTTAGGATTAGGGATATGGTCATCTTCAGGGGTAGTGCTAGGGTTAGGGTAATGGATACGATTAGATGTAGGTTTAGGTTAATGGTTAGAGTTAGATTGAGGTTTAGGCTTAGGGTTAGGGCTATGGTTATGGTTAGGTTTATGATAAGGGTTAGGGTTTGAGCTAGGGTTAGGTCTATGGTGAGGGTGAGGTTTAGGGTTAGGTCTACGATTAGTTTTTTGGTTAGGTTTAGGGTTAGTGTTAGGCCTAGGGTTATCAATAGAGTTAGGGTTATGTTTAGGGTAATGGGTATCTTTAGAGCTAGGTTTAGTGCTGGAGGTAAGGTTAGGATTAGGGCTAGGTTTAGAGTTAGATTTAGGGATAGGTGTAGGTTTATATTTAGGGTAAGGGTTAGGTTTTGAGCCAGGGTTAAAACTAAGGCGAGGGTTAGGGTAGGGTTAGGGCTATGGTTTGTGTTATGGTTATGGCTAAGGCTAGGTTAAGGCCTAGGATAAGATCTAGGTTTTGTATTAGGTTTAGGCCTAGGGTTAAAACTATGGGTAATATAAGAGCTAGGGTTATGATTAGGGCTAGTATTAGGGTTAGAGTTATGGCTAGGTCTAGTGTTAGGTTTAGATGATGGTTAGGCTCAGGTTTAGAGATAGGTTTACTGTTAAAGGCACGGTCAGTAAAGATTTGTTCCCAGGATGTGTTGAGGTTAGCTTTAGGGTTAGGGTGAAAGCCAGAATTAGGACAAGGTTAGGTTTAGGGGTAGGCTTAGTGTTTGTTTGTTTTAGGTTAGGGGTTATTGTTAGGGCTAAGTTTTGTGTAGGTCTAGGGCTGGAGTTATTGCTAGATTTAGGATTTGGTATATTAGGGTTAGGATTAGGGTTATGGTTAGGGTAATGGATCGAATTAGAGCTAGGGTTAGGGCTAGGGTTATGGTTAGGATTAGGGCTAGGTTTAGGGTAGTGGATATAATTAGAGCTATGGTTAGGGCTATGGTTAAGGTTAGGTTTAGGACTAGTGTTAGGTTAGGGTTTGGAATAGGACTTGGGTTATGTTAAGGGTAAAGTTTAGGCTTTGAGCTAGGGTTAGGTCTAAAGCAAGGCTTAGGATTAGGGTTAGGGGTAGGGTTAGATTTAGGGTTATGCTTTGGGCTATGTTCAGGCCTAGGATTAGGGTTAGATTTTGTTTTAGTTTAGGCCTAGGGTTAGGGCCATGGGTAATGTAAGAGCTAGGGTTATGATTAGGGCTAATTTTGGGGTTAGGGTTATGGCTAGGTCTAGTGTTATGATTAGGTTTTGGGTTAGGGTGAGCTTTGGAGCTAGGATTATGTTAGGGTCAAGGCCAGTGCTCAGGTTAGAGTTAGTGTTGGGATTAGTGCCAGAATTAGGACTAGGGTTAGGTCTAGGGGTAGGGATAGTGTTTGGGTTAGGTTAAAGTTTATTGTTAGGGCTAGGGCTGGTTTCTTGTTCAAGTCTAGGGCTAGAAATATGGCTAGATTTAGGATTAGGTTTAAGTCTAGGGATAGTTTTAGTTTTACATTTAACTATAGGATTACCAGTAGGGCTAATGTTAGGGTTCGGTTTCGGGTTAGGGTCAAGTTTAGACCTATGCTTAGTGTTAGGCTCATAATAAGTGTCAGATTTAGGGTTTAGGTTTGGGTTTAGGTTTAGAGCTAGAACGAAGGTTAGAGTTAGGCATAGTAATAGGGTTAGGATTTGTGTTAGTCTATGGATTAGGGTTAGGACGAGGCAATGGAGATTTCACCTAGGTAAAGCTACAAGGCCTTTACTATTGTCTTATGTGTTGTACGTTTGTGTGTACTCTTGTGTTTTGTGTTGTATGTCTGTGTGTGCGTATGTCCATATTTCTTATATGAGGAGCGCTCATGAAAAAATGGATCCAATTTTTTTTTTTTATTCACGTGATTTAAATGGTTTAATTTAAATTAGGTAAACAGCTGTTAAGGATTGTTTTTAAAGGAGGTTAACAGATCTGTTTGTTTACTTTCACCTTTCCTTTTAATTATATTTAATAATTCTTTTCAGGATAATGTCTCTTTAGCATCATTGCCAGAATTCCTATCTTCATCCCAGTGCCGGTGAAGACAAAGATAAAACCAAACTACAGCTTCTATGATAGCTATCACAGTAAACTGTATAAACTGATGCATCAATGAATATAACTCAACAAGTAATGCTCAATCAAGGAGTCAACTTACTTTGGGAGGAAACGGACATATTGATAGATTCCTCCGCTTTGAACTGCTTGCAGAACTTGCCTGGACTATGTAACTATCGTTTGGTGCAGCGAATTGTGGTAGTTCTGGCATATCTTTGCTGATGGTGTCACCAGTGATGCATTTTTTCCTAAGGAGCCGTCAATTGGCTTGGTGTTGTGGCATTTCTGTATCCTCCTCCCTTCTGCCAGTGATGGTCTAAAATTTGGGGGCCAACAGAAGTGAGGCAAAGAACCTCACCCCCCACTGGCACCAAGGCCAAATTTGGGGGCCAACAGAGGTGAGGCAAGAACCTCACCCCCCCACTGGTGCATAGGCCTATCCACAAGTATGGCTGTATGCTGGACCGGTAGTCAGTGACGGGTATGATCCAATTGCAGTGGTATCAACCTAAGACAGGAGGCTGACGCCTAGAGGTCAGTTTCTCCCATGGTGGGTAAGAACCATATGTTGAATTGGACAACCTACAAGACAGGGTCCTTAAGCCACATTGCTTGTCATTTAATTAATCAGAAGGGGGGAGATGCTGAGAGCCATTTCCAAGTAGGTATGACTCATGGCATGACCCAGGTCATTTGCAGTGACATTGCATGTAAGGTGACCTTGCTCAAGGACCAGGGCGGATCCAGGTTTAGGGTGTATCCTGCTGGGATTAGGGAGTATCCCCCTTCTTGGGTTTAGGGCGGTTCCAGGTTTAAGGTGTACCCTGCTGGGAATAGGGCATATCCTGCTGCCTCGGGCGAGCCAGCTCCTTGAGTTCCCATTGAGTTCTCCTGGGATTCAGAGAGTATTTGGGATTCAGAGCCTGGTGGAGAGTGTGGATTTTGCCCAGAATATGGATTTGCCCAGAATGTGTGTGTAAAGTGCCAGTGACAGTTTGAGAATAAAGAGTTGCTGTTTGAATCTACAAGGTGTGTGGTGGCTCGTGATTTTGTGCCCAGCCAGACTGCGGCATAAGATTACAATATGGTTAGGGTTAGGGTTAGGATTAGGGATATGGTCATCTTCAGGGGTAGTGCTAGGGTTAGGGTAATGGATACGATTAGATGTAGGTTTAGGTTAATGGTTAGAGTTAGATTGAGGTTTAGGCTTAGGGTTAGGGCTATGGTTATGGTTAGGTTTATGATAAGGGTTAGGGTTTGAGCTAGGGTTAGGTCTATGGTGAGGGTGAGGTTTAGGGTTAGGTCTACGATTAGTTTTTTGGTTAGGTTTAGGGTTAGTGTTAGGCCTAGGGTTATCAATAGAGTTAGGGTTATGTTTAGGGTAATGGGTATCTTTAGAGCTAGGTTTAGTGCTGGAGGTAAGGTTAGGATTAGGGCTAGGTTTAGAGTTAGATTTAGGGATAGGTGTAGGTTTATATTTAGGGTAAGGGTTAGGTTTTGAGCCAGGGTTAAAACTAAGGCGAGGGTTAGGGTAGGGTTAGGGCTATGGTTTGTGTTATGGTTATGGCTAAGGCTAGGTTAAGGCCTAGGATAAGATCTAGGTTTTGTATTAGGTTTAGGCCTAGGGTTAAAACTATGGGTAATATAAGAGCTAGGGTTATGATTAGGGCTAGTATTAGGGTTAGAGTTATGGCTAGGTCTAGTGTTAGGTTTAGATGATGGTTAGGCTCAGGTTTAGAGATAGGTTTACTGTTAAAGGCAAGGTCAGTAAAGATTTGTTCCCAGGATGTAGGTTCCCTATTTACCTCTCTTATTGTTTCTTTTGCTGAGAAAAAAACTTTTTAGTTTGAGTAAGTCCCATTTGTTGATTCTAGTTATTAATTCTTGTGCTATGGGTGTCCTATTGAGGAATTTGGAGCCCGACCCCACAGTATGTAGATCGTAGCCAACTTTTTCTTCTATCAGATGCTGTGTCTCTGATTTGATATCAAGCTCCTTGATCCATTTTGAGTTAACTTTTGTGCATGGCGAGAGAAAGGGATTCAGTTTCATTTTGTTGCATATGGATTTCCAGTTTTCCCAGCACCATTTGTTGAAGATGCTATCCTTCCTCCAGTGCATGCTTTTAGCCCTTTTATCAAATATAAGATAGTTATAACTTTGTGGATTAGTCTCTGTGTCCTCTATTCTGTACCATTGGTCCACCCGCCTGTTTTGGTACCAGTACCATGCTGTTTTTGTTACTATTGGTCTGTAGTATAGTTTGAATTCTGGTATCGCTATACCGCCTGATTCACACTTCCTGCTTAGCATTGTTTATGCTATTCTGGGTCTTTTATTTTTCCATATGAATTTCATGATTGCTTTATCTATTTCTACAAGAAATGCCTTTGGGATTTTGATTGGAGCCCTAATATTCAGAGTATACAAAGAACTCAAAAAATTAGACAATAAGATAACAAATAACCCAATCAACATATGGGCCAAGGACCTGAACAGACACTTCTCAGAGGAGGACATACAATCAATCAACAAGTACATGAAAAAATGCTCACCATCTCTAGCAGTCAGAGAAATGCAAATCAAAACCACCCTAAGACACCATGTCACTCCACTAAGATTGGCAGCCATTATGAAGTCAAACAACAACAAGTGCTGGCGAGGATGTGGGGAAAAGGGTACACTTGTACATTGCTGGTGGGACTGCAAATTGGTGCGGCCAATTTGGAAAGCAGTATGGAGATTGCTTGGAAAGCTGGGAATGGAACCACCATTTGACCCAGCTATTCCCCTTCTCAGTCTATTCCCTAAAGACCTAAAAAGAGCATGCTACAGGGACACTGCTACATCGATGTTCATAGCAGCACAATTCACAATAGCAAGACTGTGGAACCAACCTAGATGCCCTACAATAGACGAATGGATAAAAAAAAAAATGTGGCTTTTATACACAATGGAGTATTACTCTGCATTAAAAAATGACAAAATCATAGAATGTGCAGGGAAATGGATGGCATTAGAGCAGATTATGCTAAGTGAAGCTAGCCAATACCTAAAAAACAAATGCCAAATGTCTTCTTTGATATAAGGAGAGTAACTAAGAACACAGTAGGGACGAAGAGCACGAGAAGAAGATTAACATTAAACAGGGATGAGAGGTGGGAGGGAAAGGGAGAGAGAAGGGAAATTGCATGGAAATGCAAGGAGACCCTCAGGGTTATACAAAATTACATACAAGAGGAAGTGAGGGGAAAGGGAAAAATAATACAAGGGGGAGAAACCAATGACAGTAGAGGGGTTAGAGAGAGAAAAGGGGAGGGGAGGGGGGATAGTAGAGGATAGGAAAGGCAGCAGAATACAACAGACACTAGAATGGCAACATGTAAATCAATGGATGTGTGACTGATGTGATTCTGCAATCTGTATACGGGGTAAAAATGGGAGTTCATAACCCACTTGAATCAAAGTGTGAAATATGATAAATCAAGAACTATGTAATGTTTTGAACAACCAACAATTAAATTTTAAAAAAAGGCAAGGTCAGTGTTCAGGTTAGTTATGGTTAGGGTGAAAGCCAGAATTAGGACAAGGTTAGGTTTAGGGGTAGGCTTAGTGTTTGTTTTAGGTTAAGGGTTATTGTTAGGGCTAGGACTAAGTTTTGTGTAGGTCTAGGGCTAGAGTTATTGCTAGATTTAGGATTTGGTTTAGGTTTAGGGCTAGTGTTAAGGTAAGGTTTATGTGTAAGGTTACTATAAGGCTTGTATCAGGGTTCGGTTTAGGGTTAGGTTCAGGTTTAGACCTATAATTAGTGTTAGTGTCAGAATAAGGGTGAAGGTTAGGGTTAAGTTTGGGATTAGAACTAGAGCTAGAATGAGTGCTTCTGTTAGGACTAGAAATAGGATTAGGCTAAGGATTAGGATTAGAACTAGGGTTAGCATTATGGATAGGGTTTGGCTTAGGGTAAGGGATACGGTTAGGGCTAGAGTTAGGGTAAGGTTAAGGACTAGGGTTAGGGTTAGTGTTAAATCTAGTATTAGGGCTCAGATTAGGGCTATTTTGTGTTAGGGTTAAGGCTAGAATTAGGGCTAAGGCCAATGTAAGAACTATGTTTATGATTAGGGTTAGTTTTAGGGTGGGATTTGGGCTGGTCTAGTGTCAGCATTAGCTTTAGGGTTAGGGCGATATTTAGAGCTATGATTAGTTTTAGGCCCAGGACTTGAATTAGAGCTAGGGTTATTGCTAGTTGTGGGATTAGGGTTTGGTTTAGGTTAAGGTTTTTGTTATAGCAATGGCTCGATTTTGTTTTAGGGCTAGGACTAGGGTTAGGGCTAGTTTTAGGATTAGCAATGGTATTAGGGCTAGTGGTAGGGTGAGGTTTAGGCTTAAGTTTAGGGTGAAATTTAGAATTATGTTTAGATCTAGGGTGAGGGCTATGGCTACGATGAGGGCTAAGGTTAGGGCTAAGGTAACGGATAGGGTTAGAAATAAAAATAGGGCTAGGGTGAGAGTGAGTTAGTCTTAGGATCAGGGTTAGGGGTAGGGTTAGGGTTAGGGCTAAATTAGGGCTAGGATTAGCGTTACAGTTAGTGTTCGTGTTAGGCCTATGGTTAAGGCTAGGGTTAGGGTTTGTGTAATTGTTAGGGTTAGGGTTAGTTTTAGGGGATGTGATGGGCTTATAGTTAGGTTCAGGGCTCGGTCGAGGGTTAAAATTAGGGATAGAGCCAGGGTGAGGGTTTGGATTAGGATTAAGTCTAGGTTTAGGGCTAGGATGAGGGCTAGGTTTTGTGTTAGGGTAAGGGCTAGGACTAATGTCAGGTCTAGGGTTATGGTTAGGGTTAGGTTTATGGCTAGGTCTAGTGTAAGGGTTGGGTTTAGGGTAAGGGTCAGTTTTAGAGCTGGGTATATTATTAGGGTCAAATTCCAGGTTAGGGTTTACTTTAGGTTAAGGATTAGGGTTAGGGCTCAAATTAGCATTAGGGTTAGATTTAGAGTAATGAATAGGATTAGGTTTAGGGTTCAGGTTAGGTATAGAGTAATGTATAGGGTTAGTTTTAGGGTTAGTGCTAGGTTTAGGCCTAGGGTTAGCATTTGGGATAGGCTTATGTGTAGGGTAATGGATAGAGTTAGTGCTAGTGTTAGGGATTGGGTTAAAGTTAGGATTAGGACTAGGGTTAGGGTTAGGCCTAGGTTAGGTTTAGGTTAAGTGTTTATGGATAGGGCTAGGGCTAGGTTTAGGGTTACAGTCAGGGCTATGGTTAGAATTAGGGTTAGATTTAGGGCTAGGGTTAGCATTAGTGTTAGGGTTATATTTAAGGTAATGGATAGATTTTGAGGTAGGATTTCTGCTATGGTTACAGTTAAGATTAGGGCAAGTGTTAGGATTAGGGTTAGGGTTAGGGTTACATTTAGGGTCAGAATTAATTTTGAGCTAAGTTTAGGGCTAGGCAAGTGTGAAGGTTAGGGCTAGGGCTAAGGTTAGGACTAGGCTTACAGCTAGTTTTAGTGCTACATTTAGAGCTAGGTTTTGTGAGGGGTTTATGGCTAGTGTTAGGACTATGGGTAATGTAAGAACTAGGATTATGGTTATGGCTAGTTTTAAGGTTAGGGTTATGGATAGGTCTAGTGTTAGGGTATGTTTTGGGTTAGGATAAGGTTTAGAGCTAGAGCTTGTGTTAGGGTAAGGATCAGTGTTCAGGTTCCATTGGATTTATGGTTAGAAGCACAATTTCACTAGGGTTAGTTCTAGGGGTATTGTTAGTCATTGCATTAGACTAATGGTTATTGTTAGTGCTGGAGCTGGGTTTATGTTTAGGGCTATGGCTAGATTTATGGCTAGATTTAGGATTAAATTTAGGTCTAGTGTTAATGTTACTGTTAGGTTTAGGTATAGGTTTACCCATAGGGGTAGTGTTAGTGTTTGGTTTAGGGTTAGGGTCAGCCTTAGACCTAGGGTTAGTTTTAGGGTCAGAATAAGGGTCATGGATAGGCTTAGGGTTTGGGTAAGGGTTAGAGATAGAATGAGGCCTAGGGTTAGGAGTAGTAATAGAGTTAGTGTTTAGGGTAGGCTAAGGATTAGGGTAGCATTAGGGTGAGGTTTGGCATAGGGTAAGGGATAGGGTTAGAGCTAGGGTTAGGGTTAGGGTTAGTGTTAGGTTTAGGGTTAAAGCTAGGGTTAGGATTCAGATTAAGGCTAGGTTTTGTGTTAGGGTTAGGGCTATTGCTAATGTGATACCTGGCATTATGATTAGGGCTAGTTTTAGGATTAGGGTTAGGGCTAGGTTTAGTGTTCGGGTTAGGTTTAGTGTAAGGGTGATGTTTAGAGCTAAGGTTAGTTTTAGGATCAGAGTCAGGGTCATTATTAGTTGTACAGTTAGGTTTAGGACTCAAATTAGGGCTAGGGTAAGGGCTAGGCATAGTGTTAGGTTTTGGTTTAGGTTAACGTTTAGGATTAGATTAGAGCTGTAGCTCAGTTTTGCTTGAATGCTATGGCTATGGTGAGGGATAGTTTTCAAATTAGCATTAGGATTAGGGCTGGTGTTAGGGTGAGGTTTAGGTTTTAGTTTTGGGTTAGATTTAGAGTGAGGGTTAGATCTAGGTTTAGCGCTAGGGCTAAGTTTGGGGCTGGTTTGGGCTAGGCTTTGGGTCATGGTAAGGGATAATGTTAAAACTAGGGCTAGGGTTATGACAAGACATAGAGTTAGTCTTAGGGTTACAGATATGATTAGATTTAGGGTTAGGGATAAATTAGGTCTAGGATTAGAGCTAGGTTTAGTATTAGGGCTAGGCCTTGGTTTAGGGCTAGGGTTAAAATTACTTAGTTTTAGGCTTAGGGATAGGGTTACCTTTAGTGTTTGGTTTAGGTTTATAATTATGTTTAGGGTTACTGTTAGGGTTAGATTAGGTTTTGGGTTAGGGTTTGGGTTCGAGTTAGTGATAGATTTAGGGTTAGTGTTAGGTTTAGGGTTAGTGTTAGAGTTAAAGTTAGGGTTAGGTTTTGGGTAAGGGTTAGGGTTATTGTAAAGATTAGGTTTATGGTTAGATTTAGGTTTAGTGTTAGGTTTAGGGTTATTATTAGTGTTCATATTAGGGTTATTTTTAGTGTTTGTGTTAGGGATAGGGTTAGGGTTAGGTTTCAGTTTAAGGTTAGGGTTAGATTTAGAGTTAGGGGTATGGTTAGAGTTAGCATTAGTGTTAGGTTTAGTGTTAGTGTTAGAGTTAGGGTTTGTGTTAGGTTTAGGGTTTGTATTAGGGTTAGGGTTAGGGTTAGAATTAGATTTATACTTAGGGTTAGTGTTAGGGTAAGGGTTAAGTTTAATTTTGGTGTTAGGGTTAGGGTTAACATTATGGTTAGTGTTACGGACAGGTTTCATGTTAGGGTTAAGAGTCATTTTAGGGTAAAAGTTAGGGGTAGTGTTAGTGTTAGGTTTATGTTTAGTGTTAGGTTTAGTGTTACACTTAGCATTAGGTTTAGGGTTAGGGTTGGTGTTAGGGTTAGGGTTCGTGTTATGGTTAGGGTTAGGATTAGTGTTAGGGTTAGGTTTAGAATTTGGGATAGGTTTAGTGTTAGTGTTAGAGTTAGGGTTAGGGTTAGCGTTAGGGTTAGGGTTACAGTTAGTGTTAGGTTTGGGTTGCGGTTAGGATTAGGGTTAGTGTTAGGGTTAGGGTTAGATTTAGGTTTAGTGATAGTGTGTTAGGGTTAAGGGTAGTGTTAGGGTAAGTGTTAGGTTTAGGGTTAGGATTAGGGTTAGTGTTACTGTTAGGGTTAGGGGTAGATTTAGTGATAAAGTTAGGGTTAGTGTTAGGTTTAGGGTTAGGGTTAGGTTTAGGTTTAGTATTAGGTAAGAGTTAGGGTTATTGTTAGGGTACGGGTTAGGGTTAGGTTTAGGGTTAGTTTTAGAATTAGGGTGAGGATCAGGGTTAGGGATCGGGTTAGGTTTAGGTTTAGGGTTAATTTTAGAATTAGGGTGAGGATCATGGTTAGGGTTCGGAATAGGTTTAGGTTTAGGTTTAGTTTTAAAATTAGGGTGAGGATCAGTGTTAGTGATCGGGTTACGGTAAGGGTTAGTTTAAGAATTAGGATTAGGATTAAGGTTAGGTTTAGTGTTAGGGTTAATGTTAGGGTTAGAGTTATGGATCATGTTAGGTTGAGGGTTAGGCTTAGGGTTTAGATTAGGGTTAGGGTTAGGGTTATGGTTGGATTAGGGTTAGAGTTAGGGTTAGTGTTAAATTTAGGGTTAGTGTTAGGTTTAGGGTTAGGGTTACGGTTAGGGTTAATGATAGGTTTAGGGTTAGGTTTACGTTTAGTATTAGGTAAGATGTAGGGTTACTGTTAGGGTACATATTAGGGTTAAGTTTAGGGTTAGTTTTAGAATTAGGGTGAAGATCAAGGTTAGGGATTGGGTTAAGGTTAGGGTTAGTTTAAGAGTTAGGATTAGGGTTAGTTTTAGGGTGAGTGTTATTGTTAGGGTTATGGTTAGTGTTATGGTTTATGTTAGGTGAGGTTAGGTTTAGGGTTTGGGTTAGGGTTAGGATGAGGGTTAGTGATAGGTTTAGAAGTAGTTATAGATTTAGGATAAGTTATAGGTTTGGGGTTAGTGTTAGGGTTAGGATTAGGGTTAGGATTAGTGTTAGTGTTAGGGTTAGGTTTAGGCTTAGTTATAGGGTTAGGGTTCATGTAAGATTTAGGGTTTGTTTTAGGGTATGGGTTTGGGTGTGGGTTAGGGTTAGGGTAATGTTTAGTGTTAGGGTTAGTGTAAGATTTACAGTTAGGGTTAACGTTAGTGTTAGTGTAACACTTAGAGTTAAATTTAGGGTTAGTGTTAGGGTGAGAATTAGGGTTAGGTTTAGGGTTAGTGTTAGTGTTAGGGTTAGGGTTCGTGTTATGGTTAGGGTTAGGGTTAGTGTTAGGGTTAGGGTTAGGTTTAGTGTTACTGTTAGGTTTAGGGTTAGGATTGGTTTAGGGTTAGTGTTAGGGATAGGGTTAGGGTTAGGGTAGTGTTACGGTTAGGTTTAGGGTTAAGGTTAAGGTTAGTGTTAGGTTTTTGATTAGGATTAGGATTAGTGTAGGGTAAGGGTTAGAGTTAGGGTTAGGTAAGGGTTAGGGATTAGATTAGCTTAGGGTTACGGTTGTGGTTTGAGTTATGATTTGTGTAAAGGTTAAGGTTATGGTTAGGGTTTGTGTTAGGTTTGGGGTTAGGTTGTTGGTTTGTGTTAGGTTTACTGTTATGGTTAGGTTTAGGGATAGGTTTAGTATTAGTGTTAGGTGTAAGTTGATGGTTAGGGTTAGGGTTAGGGTTAATGTTTCACTTAGGGTTAGAGTTAGGTTTAGAGTTTGTGTTAGGGTTAGGGTTAGAGATAGTGTTAGGGATGGGGTTAGGGTTAGGGTGAGGTATAGGGTTAGTGTTAGGGTTAGGGTTATGATTAGTGTTAGGGTTATGGATAGGATTAGAGTTAGGTTTAGGGTTATGGTTAAGGTTAGTGTTAGGTTTAGGGTTAGGATTAGTGTTAGTGTTAGTGTTTTGGTTATGGTTAGGTATATGGTTAGGGTTAGTGTTAGGATTAGGGTTCGTGTTACATTTAGGGTTAGGATTAGTGTTAGGGTTAGTGTTAGGGTTAGTATTAGTGAAAGGTTTAGGATTAGTTATAGGTTTGGGGTTAGTGTTAGGGTTAGGGTTAGGGTTACAGTTAAAGTTAGGGTTAGTGTTGGGATAGTGTTAAGTTTAGAGTTAGTGTTAGAATAAGGGTTAGGGTTAGTGTTAGGGTTAGTGTTAGGGTTTGGGTTAGGGTTAGATTAAAGTTTAGGATTAGGGTTAAAGCTGGTGTTAGGTTTTGTGTTCGGGTAGGGTTAAGGGTAGGGTTAGTGTTAGTGTTAGCGTTAGTGTTAGGGTTAGGGTTAGCGTTAATATTAAAGGTAAGTTTAGTGTTAGTTTTAGGGTTAGGGTTAGTGATAGGGTAAGGATTATGGTTAGGTTTACTGTTTACCATTAGGGTTAGGTTTTGGGTTAGTATTAAACTTAGGGTTCAGATTAGGTATGGATTATGGTGAGGGTTAGGTTAGTGTAGCTTTATGGTTTCTGTTAGGGTTTGTGTTAGGGTTACGGTAAGGATTAGACATAGGGTTAAGGTTAGAATTAGAGTTATAGTTAGGGTTATGGTTAGGGTTTGTGTTAGTTTAGGGTTAGTGTTAGTGTAAGTGTTAGGGTTAGGGTTAATGTTAAGGTTATGTTTAGGGTTAAGGTTAGGATTAGTGTTTGGTTTAGGGTTAGATTTAGGATTACTTTAAGTGTTAGGGTTAGAGTTGGGGTTTGTGTTATGGTTAGTGTTAATTTTAGGTTAGGGTTATGATTACAGTTAGGTTAAGGTTAGGGTTAGTTTTAGGGTTAGATTCAGTGTTTGTGTTATAGTTAGGTTTAGGGTTAGGTTAGGGTTAGGTTTAGGTTTGGGTTCGTATTACGGAAGGGTTAGGGTTAGTGTTAGGTTGAGATTTAGGGTTAAGTTTAGAGTTAGGTTTAGGGTTACAGTAAAAGTTATGTTTAGTGATAGGGTTAGGGTTAGTGTTAAGTTTAGTGTTAGGGTTTGGTTTTTGGTTAGGGTTAGTTTTAGTGTTAGGTTTAGGGTTAAAATTAGGGTTAGGGTTAGGCTTAGTTTTAGGGCTAGGGTTAGAGTTCCTTTAGGGTACAGGGTTAGTGTTAGGGTTAGTGTTAGGGTTTGGGTTAGGGTTAGTATTAATTTACAGTTAGGATTAAATTTAGGTTATGGTCATGGTTATGGTTAAGTTTATGGTGTATGTTATGGTTAGTGTTATGGTTTGGATTATGGTTTGGGTTGCGGTTAGGATTATGGTTAGTGATAGGGTTAGGGATAGTGTTAAGGTTAGGGTTAGTGTTAGTGTTAGGGTTAGGGTCAGTGATAGGTTAAGGTTTAGGTTTAGGTTTATAATTAGAGTTAGTGTTAGTGTTATGGTTAGGGTTAGGTTAGGGTGAGTGTTAGGGTTAGGGTTAGGGTTATTGTTAGGATTAGGGTTAAGTTAGGTTTAGGGTAGGGGTTATTGTTAGGGTTGGGGTTAGTTTTTTACATAGGAATCAGGGACAGGGTTAGTTTTAGGATTAGGAATCAAATTAGGGCTAGGTTTACTGTTAGTGTTTGGTTTAAGGTAAGATTGGTGTTTTAGAGCTAGGATGAGTGTTAGGGTATAAATCAGGGTCAGGGTTAGTTTTAAGATTAGGTTTAGGACTGAACTTAGGGCTAGGATTTGTTCTAGGTGTAATTTAAGGTTTGTTTTAAGTTAAGGTTTAGGGTTATGTCTATTGCTCAGTTTTGTTTGAGTTCTAGGGTTAGGGTTAGCACTAGTTTTATGATGAGTATTAGGGTTAGGTCTACTGTTAGTGTTAGGCTTAGGCTTATGTTTACGGTTATATTTAGAGTTAGGCTTAGATCTAGGGTTAGGCTAGGACTTAGGATAGGGCAAGGGTTAGGGCTAAGGTTAGGGCTAGGTTTAGAGTTACGGTAAGGTATAGGGTTAGAACTAGGAATAGGGCTAGTGTGAGAGTTAGAGTTTGTCTTAGGGCTAGAATTAGGGTTAGGGTTTGGATAAGGGTTAAGTTAAGGCCAGGATTAGGGCTAGAGTTAGTGTTCAGTTTAGGCCTAGCGATAAGGTTATGGTTAGGTTTAAGTTTAGAATAAGGGATGGCGTTATACCTAGGTTTAGAGGTAGGGTTAGGGCTAGAGTAGGAATAGGGATAGGCATAGAGTTAGGGTTATGATTAAGGCTAGGTTTAGGGCTAGGATGAGGGCTAGTGTTTTTGTTGTTGTTGTTGCTGTTTTAGGGCTAGGATTAGGGCTAGGGCTAATATCAGATCTAGGGTTATGGTTAAAGATAATTTTAGGGTTAAGTTTAGGTCTACATCTAGTGCAAGGGTTAGGCTTAGGGTAAGGGTCAGGTTTAGAGCTTGGGAAAATTTTAAGGTTAGGGTAAATTTTAAGGTTTTGTTTAAGTTCTGATTTAGGTTTAGGGTTCGAATTAGCATTAGGGTTAGAGTTAGGGTAATGATAGGGTTTAGTTTAGGGTTCAGGTTAGGTTTAGGGTAATTGATAGGGTTAGCATTAGCAATAGGGATAGGGTTAGGCTTAGGGTTAGCATTAGGGTAAGAGTTATGGTTATGGTAGTGGGTCGGATTCGAGCTTAGGTTAGAACTAGGGTTAAGGTTAGGGATAGGTCTTGAGTTATGGTTAGGGTCAGGTTTATAACTAAGGTTAGGTTTAGGGTTATGGTTAGTGTAAGGGTTCTGTTTTGAGCTAGAATTATGGGTAGGGAGAGGGTTAGTTTTAGGGTTAGGTTTAAGGATAGGATTATGGTAGAGTTAGTGTTAGGGTTAGGGTTAGGGCTAGGGTTATCATTAAGGTTAGGTTTAGGGTTAGGGTAATGAATAGGGTTAGATATATGGTTAGGGTTAGGGTTAGATTTTGGTTTTGGTTTAGGGTTAGGATTAGGGTTATGGTTATGTTTAGGTTTATGGTTAGGTTTAGGGTTTGAGTTAGGTTAGGGCTATACTGAGTGTTAAATTTAGGATTGTGTCTAGGGTCAGTTTTCCGGTTAGTTTACCCTAATACTAGACCTAGTCCTAACCCTAATCCTATAACTAGCCCAAATCGTAACGCTACTCCATACATTGTCTGTAAATTTAAACCTAGCTCTAACTCTAACAAAAACCTAGCTCTAAACTGAGACCTAACCTTAGCGTTAATCCTTACACTAACTCTAACACTAGCCCTAACTCTAACCCTAAACATAGCCCTTACCCTAGCTCTATCCCTATCCCTTACCCTAAGTTAATCCTAACCTAATGCTAATACTAGTCTTAACCTTAATCCTTACTTTAACCCAAACCCTAAACCTATTAGTAGTCCTAACCTTAGCCCTCATTCTAGCTCTAACCATAACCCAAACCTGACACTTATTCTCACCATAATGGTAATCATAGGTCTAAACCTGACCCTAACCTTAAACTGAACCATAAAACTAGCACTAGAAATAAACCTATACCTAAACCTAACCCTAACACTAGCCCTAACCCTAACCCTAACCCTAGCACTAATCCTATCCCTTACCCTAAGCCAAACGCTAACCTTAATGCTAACCCTAGTCCTAACCCTAATCCTTAGCCTAAAACAAATCCTAAGTTTATTACTAGTCCTAATCCTAGCCATCATTCTAGTTATAACAATAACCCAAACACTAACCCTAACCCTGACCCTAACCATAAACCAAACTCTCACATTAGCCCTACCCATAAACCTATACCTAAACCTAAAGCTAACACTAGCCCTAGACATAAACCTAATCATAAATCTAGCCATATCTCTCACCCACAACCGAAAAAAACCTAGCCCTAGCCCTAATGATAACCCTTAACCTAACCCAAACATTAACCCTACATCTAGACCTAACCAATCCCAATTGAAGCTCTATCCCTAACCCTAATCCTAATCCAAATACAGACCCTGACACTAACACCAACTTAGCTTGGTTTAGTTCTAGGGTTAGGGCAAGGTTTAAGGTTAGGGCTAGTGTTAATCTAGACTATGGCTAGGAATAAGGTTATTGTAAGTGATAGGGTTAGAACTAGGGTTTTGATTAAGGCTAGTTTTAGGATTAGGTTAAGTCTTGATGTAGTGTTATTAATGTTATTAATGTTAGGGTGATTTTTAAAACTAGTGTTAGTGTTACGGTCAGTGTCAGAGTGAGGGTTAGTTTTAGACTTAATTTTAGGGCTAGTTGTAGGGTTAGCATTTGATTTAGGTTAAGGGTTAGGATTAGGGCTATGACTTGGTTTTGCTTTATGGCTAGTGCTATGAATAGGGCCCGTTTTACAATTAGCATTATGATTATGGGTAGTGTTAGGATTTGGTTTAGGCTTATTGTTACAGTTAAATTTAGAGTTAGGTTTAGATTTAGACTTAGGCTTAGATCTAGGTTTAGGATTAAGGCTAAGGATAGAACTAGGACTAGGGCTAGGGCAAGAGTTAGAGTTAGTCTTATGGCTAGGTTTAGGGTTAGGATAGGATTAAATAAAGGCTAGGATTAGCATTAGGCTTTGGGTTAGGCCTAGGTTTAGGGCAAGGGTTAGAGTTAAGTTCTGTGTTAGGGTTAGGGCTAAGGTTAGGGCAATGGTTAATGTAAGAACTAGGGTTACCATTAGGGTTAGTTTTTAGTGTTAGGGTATGGGTTAGGTTTAGTGTTAGGGTTAGGTTTAAGGTTAGGGTGATATTTATATCTAGGTTTTATGTTAGGATAGGAGTCAGGGTCAGGTGGAGGGTTAGGGTTAGAGTTAGGACTTGAATTAGGGCTAGGGTTACTTTTAGGGTTCAGTTTAAGGTGAGGGCGGTGTTTAGAGCTAGGGTGAGTGTTAGGATATGAGTCAAGGTCAGGGTTGGTTTTAAGGTTAGGGTTAGGACTTGAATTAGGGCTAGTGTTAGGTCTAGTTGTAGTGTTAGGGTTTGGTTTAAGTTATGGTTTAGGTTTAGGGCTAACACTCGGTTTTGTTTTAGTCCTAGGGTTAGGATTAAGGCTAATGTTAGTGTTAGGCTTAGGCTTAGTGATTGGGTTAGGGTTAAATTTGGATATAGGTTTAGATCTAGGGCTAGCGATACAACTAAGGATAGGGCAAGCATTATGGCTAGGTTTAGGGTTATGGTAAGGGATAGGGTTAAAACTAGGGCTAGGGCTAGGGCGAGAGTTAATCTTAGGGCTAGGGTTAGGGTTAGAGATAGGGCTAATTAGGGCTAGGATTAGGGCTAGGTTTAGTGTTTAGTTTAAGACTAGGGTTAGGGTTAGCTTTAGGGTTTAGAGTTAGAGTTTAGAGTTTAGGTTTAGAGTTAGGGCAAAGTTTGGGGTAAGGGATGGCTTTTTAGTTATGTTTAGAGGTAGGGTGAGGGTTATAATTAGGATTAGGACTATGATTAGGGTTAGGGTTATGATAAAGGCTAGGTTTAGGGCTATGATGAGGGCTCAGGTACTTTTTTAAGGGTTAGGGCTAGGATTAGTGCTAGGGCTAATTTCAGGTCCAGAATTATGGTTAAAGATAGTATTAGGGTTAGGATTATGAGTATGACTATGTAAGGGTTAGGTTTAGGGTTAGGGTCAGGTTTAGAGCTAGGGGTATTATTAGGGTCAAGTTGTGGGTTAGGGTTTGGGATAGGTTAAGGTTTAAAGTTAGGGCTCGAATTAGCATTAGGGTTAGGGTTAGGGTTATGGTAATGGATAGAGTTAGAAATCAGTTCAGGGCTAGGGTCATGGTTATTATTAGGGCTAGGTTTTGGGTTAAGTTAGTGCTAGGGTTAGGGTTACAGCTAATATAAGTACAGGGGTCATGATTATGGCTAATTTTAGTGTTTTAAGGCTAGGTTTAGTGTTAGGTTTATGGCTAGGATTAGGGTGATATTTAGACCTCGGTTTAGTGTTATGATCAGAGTAAGGGTCAGGGTTAGTTTTAGGGTTTGGCTTAAAACACGAATTAAGGCAGGGGTTAGGGCTAGGTGTAGGGTTAGGGTTTGGTCTAGGTTAAGGGTTAGGGTTAGAGCTTTGGCTCGGTTTAGTTTTAGGGCTAGGGTTAGGGTTAGGGCAAATTTTAGGATTAGTGTTAGGGTTAGGGTTAGTCTTAGAATTAGGCTTAGGCTTCGGTTTAGGGTTAAATTAAGAGTTAGGATTTTATCTAAGGTTATTGCTAGGGCTAAGTATAGGGCAAGGGTTAGGACTAGGATTTGGCATAGGGTTAGGTTTATGAGAAGGGAGAGGATTAGAATGAGTGATAGGGCCATTGTGAGAGTTAGAGTTATTCTTAGGGCTAGGGTTAGGGTTAGGGTTAGGGATAGGGCTAAATTACGGCTAGGGTTAGAGTTAGGGCTAGGGTTAGAGCTAGTTTTAGAATTAGCATCAGGGTTTGGGCTAGTTTTAGGCTTCAGCATCGAGTTAGGGTTAGATTTAAAGTTAGTTTTCAATCTAGTGTTAAAGCTAAGGCTAAGGATAGGGCAATTGTGACAACAAGGGTTAGGGTTAGAGTTAGGGTTACGTTTAGGGTAAGGGTTGTGGTTTTGACTAGGTTTAGGGCTAGGGCAAGGGTTAGTATTAGGGTTATGGCTAGAGTTAGGGTTAGGGTTATGATTAAGGCTAAGTTTATGGCTAGGATAAGGTTTAGGGTTTGTGTTAGGGTTAGGGATAGTATTAGGGCTAGGGCTAATGTCAGTTCTAGGGTTATAGTTAGGGCTAGATTTAGTGTTAGGTTTATGGCTTGGTCCAGTGTAAGGATTAGGTTTAGGGTGAGATTCAGGTTTATATCTAGGGTTATATTTAGGTTCAGGGTCAGGTTTAGGGTTTGGGTTATGTTAGGGTTTCAGTTTAAGATAATGACAGGGTTAGTTTTAGGGTTTAGGTTTGGTTTACTGTAATGAATATGGTTAGGGTTAGGCCTAGGGTTAGCTTAAGGTTAGGGTTACTGATAGGGTAATGGATAGGTTTAGACCAAAAGTTAGGGATATGGTTATGTATAGGATTAGGGCTAGTTTTGGGTTAGGTTTAGGTTTAAATTTAGGGTTAAAGCTAGGGTTAGGACTAGTAATAAAGTTAGGGTTTGGAGTAGGCTTAAGATTAGGGTTAGGGCTAGGGTAGCAATAGGGTGAGGGTTTGTCTTAGGGTAAGGGATAGGGTTAGAGCTAGGGATAGGGTTAGGATTAGGGCTAGGGTTAGGGTTAAAGCTAGGGTTAGGCCTTGGATTAGGGCTAGGTTTTGTGTTAGGTTTAGGGGTATGGCTAATGTAAGAACTGGCATTACAATTAGGGCTAGTTTAGGGTTAGGTTTAGGGCGAGGTGTAGTGTTAGGATTAGGTTTAGGGATAGGGTGATGTATAGAGCTAGGGTCAGTGTTAGGGTCAGAGTCAGGGTTAGTATTAGTTCAAAGGTTAGGGTTAGGACTTGAATTAGGGCTAGTGTTAGGGCTAGGTGTAGGTTTAGGCTATGGTTTATGTTAAGTGTTAGTGTCAGTGCTCTGGCTCGGTTTTGCTGGAGTGCTAGGGCTAGGGTTAGGGCTTGTTTTCAAATTAGTGTTAGGGTTAAAGCTAGTGATAGGGTATGGTTTAGGCTTATGGTTAGGGTTAGATTTAGAGTTAGGTTAAATCTAGGTTATGTCTAGGGTTTGGGTTATCATAGGGATAGGGTTAGATCTAGGGATAGGGCTAGGGCGAAAGTTAGTTAGTCTTAGGTTTAGGGTTTGGTAGGATTAGGGTTAGGGCTTTATTAGGGCTAGGTTTAGAGCTAGGGTTAGTAATAAGGCTAAGCCTAGGTTTAGGGTTAGGGTTAGGGTTATGGTTATGGTTAGGCATGATGTTATCACTAGGTTTAGAACTAGGGCAAGGCTTAAAATTAGGGTTAGGGCTAGTGTTAGGGTTAGGGTTAGGATTAAAGCTAAGTTTAGGGCTAGGATTAGGGCTAAGGTTTGTGTTAGGGTTACGGCTTCATTAGTGCTAGGGCTAATGTCAGGTCTAGGATTATGGTTAGAGATAGTTTGAGGGTTAGGGTTATGGCTAGGTATAGTGTAAGGGTTAGGTTAAGGTTTAGAGTAAGGTTAAGAGCTAGGGGCATTATTAGGGTAAGGTACAGGGTTCCTGGTTGGATTAGGTTAATGTTTAAGGTTAGGGCTCAAATTTGCGTTAGAGTTAGGGTTAGGATTAGGTTTATGGATAGGGTTAGGTTTAGGGTTCAGGTTAGTTTTAGTGTAATGGATAGGTTTAGGGTGAGTAATAGGGTTAGGGTTATCCTAGGGTTAGCATTAGGGTTAGGGTTAGGGTTAAGGTAATGATAGGATTAGAGCTAGGTTTAGGTCTAGGGTTATTGTTAGGATTAGGGCTAGGGTTAGTGTTAGATTTTGGGTTATTTCAAAGGTTAGGGTTAGCATTAGATTTAGGGTAAGTGTTAGATCTAGGTTTACAGTTATTGTTAGTGTTAAAGCTAGTGTTAGGGCTCTGATTAGGATAGGTTTTGGGTTAGAGTACTGCTAGGGTTAGGGCTACAGCTAATGTAAGAACTAGGGTTACAATTAGGGCTAGTTTTAGGGTTAGGGTTAGGGCTAGGTCTAGTGTTTGGGTTCCGTTTAGGTTTTGGGTGATGATTAGAGCTAGAGTTAGTGTAGGGTCAGAGTAAGGGTCAGGGTTAGATTTAGGGTTAGGGATAGGACTCAAATTAGAGCTAGGTTTAGGGCTAGGTGTAGACTTAGGGTTTGGTTTAGGTGAAATGTTAGGGTTAGGGCTATGGCTCTGTTTTGTTGTAGGGCTTGGGCTAGGTTAGGGCTAGTTTTAGGATTAGTGTTAGTGTTACAGCTTGTGTTAGTGAGAGATTTAGGCTTAGGTTTAGGGTTACATTTAGAGTTAGGATTAGATGTAGGATGAGGGCTAGGGCTTGGGTTAGGGCTAAGGTTTTGGTCAAGTTTTAGGGTTATGGTAAGGGTTGGGGATAGAACTAGGAATAGGACTAGGATGAGAGTTATAGTTAGTCTTAGTGCTAGGGTTAGGTTAGGTTTAGGGCTAAATTAGGGCTAGGATTAGGTCTAGGCTTTGTGCTAGGTTTAGGCCTAGATTTAGGCTTAGGTTTAGGTTTAGGGATAGGGTTAGGTTTAGGGGAAGGGATGGGGTTATAGCTAGTGTTAGGGCTAGGTCGAAGGTTAGAATTATGGTTAGGGCTAGGATTATGTTTTGGGTTAGTAATAAGGCTAGGTTTAGGGCTAGAATGAGGGCTAGGGTTTGTTTTAGGGTTATGGCAAGAATTAGGTGTAGGGCTAGTGTCAGGTCTAGGATTATGGTTAGGGATGGATTGAGGGCTAGATTTATGGCTAGGTCTAGGATAAGGGTTAGGTTTAGAGCTGGGGGTATGATTAGGGTTAGAATCAGGTTTCGGTTTTGGTTTAGGTTAGGGTTTAGGATTAGTGCTCAAATTAGCATTAGGGTTAGGGATATGGTATGATAGGTTTAGGTTTAGGGTTCAGGGTAGGTGTAGTGTAATACATAGGGTTAGAGTTAGTGAAAGGGTTAGGTTTAGGCCTAGGGTTAGCATTAGAGTAAGGGTTATGTTTAGGGTAATGGAGAGTGTTAGACCTAGGGTTAGGGCAAGGGTTATGGTTAATATTAGGGCTTGAAGTAGGGTTAGGGTTCGGGTTACACCCAGGGATAGCGTTATGTTTAGGTTTATGGCACGGTTTAGATTTGAGCTAGGGTTAGCACTAGGGTGAATGTTAGGTTTAGGGTTAGGTCTAGGTTATAGTTACGGTTAGGTCAAGGTTAGTGTTAGGATTAGGGCTAGGGTATCATTAGGTTTAGGGTTTGATGTCTGGTTAGGGTTAAGGTTAGTAGTAGTTTTTGGCTTACGGTACTGTTAGGGATAGGTGTAGGGTTAGGTTTAGTGTAATGGCTAGGGTTTTAGCTAGGGATATGTCTATGACAAGCTTTAGGTTTATGGCTATGTCTAGGGTTAGGGTTAGGGTAGTTTTAGGGTTAGGGCTTGGGTTATCATTAGGGTTAGGGTTAGGGTTAAAGTAATGGGTAGGGTTAGAGCTAGGGTTATGGCTAGGGTTAAGGTTAGGGTTAGGCCTAGGGTTAAGGTTAGGGTTAGGTTTAGGCCAAGGATTAGTGTTAGTGTTAGGTTATATTTAAGGGTTCGGGATTGAGCTAAGATTTGCACTAGGACGAGGTTTAGGGTTAGAGTCAGGGTTAGCGTTAGGGCTATGGTTAGCATTAGGGTTAGGGTTATGGTTATGGTAATGTATAGAGTTAGAGGTAGGCTTTGGCTTATGATTATGGCTAGTTTTAGTGTTGGGGATATGGCTAGGTCTAGGTTAGGGTTAGGTTTCTGTTAGAAAAAGGTTTCGAGCTAGGGTTTGTGTTAGGGTAAGGGTCAATGTTTTGGTTAGAGTTAGGTTTATGATTAGTCCAGCATTAGGAGTAGCGTTAGGTCTAGGTGTAGAATTACAGTTTGGGTTAGGTTAAAGGTTGTTGTTAGGGCTAGGGCTAGGTTTTTGTTTAGGGCTAGGGCTAGAGTTATTGCTAGATGAAGGATTAGGTGTAGATCTAGGTCTAGTGTTAGGGTTAGGTATAGGTATAGGGTTACAGGTAGCACCAATGTTAGGGGTCGGTTAGGGTTAGGGTCAGGTTTAGACCTGTGGTATTAGGGTCAGAATAAGGGTCAGGGTTAGATTTAGGGTTTTGGATAGGGATAGAGCTAGATTGAGAGCTAGGGTTAGGACTAGTATTAGAGTTACGTTTTGGGTTAGGCTAAAGATTAGGTTAAAACTAGGTAGTTATATGGTTAGAGTTTGACTTAGGGTAAGGGACAGGGGTAGTGCTAGGGTTAGGGCTAGGGTTAGAGTTAAAGGTAGTGTTAGTGCTCGAATAAGGGCTAGGTTTGGTGTTATCTTTAGGTCTATGGCTAATGTAAGAACTATGGTTACAATTGGGGCTAGTTTAAGGGTTATTGTTACGTCTAGGTCTAGTATTAGGTTAGGTTACGGTTAGGGTTATGTTTAGGATAATGGATAGGTTAGGGTTAGGGAATGTGTTAGGGTTAGGCTGAGGGTTAGCACTAGGATTAGGGTTCGGGTTAGGGTATTGGATAGGGTTAGAGCTAGGGTTAGGGCTAGGGTTTTGGTTAGGGTTATGTTTAGGGTTAGTGTAAGGAATTAAGTTAGGGTTAGGTTTAGGGTAAGGGTTAGAGCTACATTTAGGGTTAGAGATAGGGTAAATGTTAGGGTTTGGGCTCAGATTAGGACTAGGTTTTGGGTATTGTTAGGGCTAATGTTAGTGATATGGCTAATGTAAGAACTAGGGTTATGATCGGGGCTAATTTTAGGGTTACAATTAGGACTAAGTCTAGTTTTAGGATTAGGTTTAAGTTTAGGGTGATGTTTTGAGCTACGATTAGTGTTAGGTTCATAGTCAGGTTCAGGGTTAGTTTTAGGTTAGGGATAGGACTTGAATTAGGGATAGGCTTAGGACTAGATGTAGGGTTAGGATTTGGTTTAAGTTAAGATTAGGGTTAGTGCTAGAGCTCGGTTATGTTTTAGGGCTAAGGCTAAAGTTATGGTAAGGGATAGGGTTAGAACTAGAAATAGGGCTAGGCAAGAATTAGATTTAGTCTTAAGGCTAGGGTTAGGATTAGGGTTAGGGATAAACTAGGCCTAGGAATAGGTCTAGGATTAGTGTTAGGGTTAGGCCTAATTTTAGGGCTATGTTTAGGGTTAGGTTTAGGGGAAGAGATGGGGTTATAGCTAGGTTTAGGGCTAGGGAGATGATTAGAATTAGTTTTATGGATAGGGTTAGGATTGGGTTAGGATTAAGGCTAGATTTGGTGTTAGGATGATGGCTAGGGCTTTTGCTAGGTTTAGTGCAAATTTTAGGGACAGGGATAATGTCAGATTTAGGGTTATGGCTAGGGGTAGTTATAGGGTTAGTTTCATGGCTAGGTCTTTTATAAGGGTTAGGTTTAGGGTAAGGATCAAGATTAGAATTAGGTGTTTTTTAAGATCAGCTTCAGGTTTCGGTTATGAGTTAGGTTAAGTTTTAGGGTTAGGGCTCAAATTAGGGATTGGGTTAGAGTTAGGTTTAGGGTAATGGATAGGTTTAAGTTTAGGATTCAGGTTAAGATTAGAATAATGGGTATGGTTAGGGTTAGTTATAGGGTTAGGTTTAGGCCTAGGGTTAGCATTTGTGTTATGGTTATTGTTAGGGTAATGGATAGCATTAGAGCTAGGGTTACGGCTAGTGTTTTTTTTTTTATTGGTTGATCAAAACATTATAAAGCTCTTGACATATCATATTTCATACATTAGATTCAAGTTGGTTATGAACTCCCAATTTTACCCCAAATACAGATTGCAGAATCACATCGGTTACACATCCACATTTTTACATAATGCCCTATTAGTAACTGTTGTATTCTGCTACCTTTCCTATCCTCTACCATCCCCCTCCCTCCCCTCCCATCTTCTCTCTCTATCCCATCCACTGTAATTCATATCTCTCCTTGTTTATTTTCCCATTCCCCTCACAACCTCTTATATGTAATTTTGTATAACAATGAGGGTATCCCTCCATTACCATGCAATTTCCCTTTTCTCTCCCTTTCCATCCCACCTCATGTATCTGTTTAATATTAATCTTGTCTTCCTGCTCTTCCTCCCTGCTCTGTTCTTAGTTGCTCTCATTATATCAAAGAAGACATTTGGTATTTGTTTTTTAGGGATTGGCTAGCTTCACTAAGCATAATCTGCTCTAGTGCCATCCATTTCCCTGCAAATTCTATGATTTTGTCATTTTTTAGTGCAGAGTAATACTCCATGGTGTATAAATGCCATATTTTTTTTATCCATTCATCTATTGAAGGGCATCTGGGTTGGTTCCACATTCTAGCTATTGTGAATTGTGCTGCTATGAACATCGATGTAGCAGTATCCCTGTAGTACGCTCTTTTAAGGTCTTCAGGGAAAAGTCCATGAAGGGCAATAGCTGGGTCAAGTGGTGGTTCCATTCCCAGCTTTCCCAGGAATCTCCATACTGCTTTCCAGTTTGGCCGCACCAGTTTGCAGTCCCACCAGCAATGTACAAGAGTACCCTTTTCCCCACATCCTCTCCAGCACTTTTTTGTTGTTTGACTTCATAATGGCTGCCAATCTTACTGGAGTGAGATGGTATCTTAATGTGGTTTTGATTTGCATTTCTCTGACTGCTAGAGATGGTGAGCATTTCTTCATGTACTTGTTGAATGATTGTATGTCCTCCTCTGAGAAGTGTCTGTTCAGGTCTTTGGCCCATTTGTTGATTGGGTTATTTGTTTTCTTATTGTTTAATTTTTTGAGTTCTTTGTATACTCTGGATATTAGGGCTCTATCTGAAGTGTGAGGAGTAAAAATTTGTTCCCATGATGTAGGCTCCCCATTTACCTCTTTTATTGTTTCTCTTGCTGAGAGAAAACTTTTCAGTTTAAGTAAGTCCCATTTGTTGATTTTTGTTATCAACTTTTGTGCTATGGGTGTCCTATTAAGGAATTTGGAGCCCGACCCTACAATATGTAGATCGGAGCCAACTTTTTCTTCTATCAGACGCAGAGTCTCTGATTTGATATCTAGCTCCTTGATCCACTTTGAGTTAACTTTTGTGCATGGCGAGAGGAGGGGATTCAGTTTCATTTTGTTGCATATGGATTTCCAGTTTTCCCAGCACCATTTGTTGAAGATGCTATCTTCCCTCCATTGCATGCTTTTAGCTCCTTTATCAAATATAAGATAGTTGTAGCTTTGTGGATTATTCTCTGTATCCTCTATTCTGTACCATTGGTCCACCCTCCTGTTTTGGTACCAGTACCATGCTGTTTTTGTTACTATTGCTCTGTAATATAGTTTGAAGTCTGGTATCGCTATACCGCCTGATTCGCACTTCCTGCTTAGAATTGCTTTTGCTATTCTGGGTCTTTTATTTTTCCATATGAATTTCATGATTGCTTTATCCATTTCTACAAGAAATGCCGTTGGGATTTTGATTGGCATTGCATTAAACCTATAGAGAACTTTTGGTAATATCGCCATTTTGATGATATTAGTTCTGCCTATCCATGAACAGGGTATATTTTTCCATCTTCTAAGATCTTCTGCTACTTCTCTTTTTAGGGTTTTCTAGTTTTCATTATATAAATCTTTCACCTCTTTTGTTAGGTTGATTCCCAAGTATTTTATTTTTTTTGAGGATATTGTGAATGGAGTGTTTTTCCTCATTTCCGTTTCAGAAGTTTTGTCGCTGATATACAGAAATGCCTTTGATTTATGCATGTTGATTTTATATCCTGCCACTTTGCTGAATTCATTTATTAGTTCTGGTAGTTTTTTTGTAGACCGTTTTGGGTCTTCTAGGTATAGAATCATATCATCTGCAAATAGTGATAATTTAAGTTCTTCCTTTCCTATTTTTATGCCTTTAATTTCTTTCATCTGTCTAATTGCTCTGGCCAGTGTTTCGAGAACTATATTGAATAGAAGTGGTGATAGAGGGCATCCCTGTCTTGTTCCAGATTTTAGGGGGAATGCCTTCAATTTTTCTCCATTGAGAATGATGCTAGCCTGAGGCTTAGCATAGATAGCTTTTACAATGTCGAGGTAAGTTCCTGTTATCCCTAGATTTTCTAATGTTTTGAACATAAAGGGTGCTGTACTTTGTCGAATGCTTTTTCTGCATCTATTGAGATGATCATATGGTTCTTATTTTTAAGTCTATTGATGTGGTGAATAACATTTATTGATTTCCGTATATTGAACCATCCTTGCATCCCAGGGATGAATCCTACTTGATCATGGTGCACAATTTTTTTGATGTGCCTCTGTATCCGATTCACCAGAATTTTATTGAGGATTTTTGCATCTAGGTTCATCAGATATATTGGTCTGTAGTTTTATTTCTTTGAGGTGTCTTTGTCTGGTTTCGGAATCAGGGTGATGTTGGCCTCATAGAATGAATTTGGCAGAGCTCCGTCTTTTTCTATTTCCTGAAATTACTTGAAAAGTATTGGTATTAATTCTTCTTTAAAGGTTTTGTAAAACTCCGCTGTATACCCATCCGGTCCTGGGCTTTCCTTGGTTGGAAGTCTTTTGATTGCTTCTTCTATTTCATCTATTGTTATTGGTCTGTTTAAGTTGTGAGTATCCTCCTGACTCAGTCTGGGAAAATCATATGACTTAAGGAATTTATCGATGACTTCACTATCTTCTATTTTATTGGAATACAGGTTTTCAAAATAATTTCTAATTGTCTTCTGTATTTCTGTAGTGTCTGTTGTGATATTGCCTTTTTCATCCTGTATGTTAGTGATTTGAGTTCTCTCTCTTCTTCTCTTTGTTAGCATGGCTAAGGGTCTGTCGATCTTATGTATTTTTTCAAAGAACCAACTTTTAGTTTTGTTACTTTTTTCAATAGTTTCTTTTGTTTCAATTTCATTGATTTCCGCTCTGATTTTAATTATTTCTTGCCTTCTGCTACATTTGCTGTTGTTTTGCTCTTCCTTTTCTAGGGCTTTGAGATGAAGTGTGAGCTCATTTATTTGTTGGTTTTTCCTTTTTTTGAGGAATGACCTCCAAGTGATGAATTTCCCTCTTAAGTCTGCTTTCATTGTGTCCCATAGATTCTGATATGCTGTGTCTGTGTTTTCATTTATCTCTAAGAATTTTTTGGTTTCCTCCTTTATGTCTTCTGTAACCCATTGATTATTCAGTAACATATTGTTCATTTTCCATGTGATGTAGGTTTTTTCCTTCCTTCTTTTATCATTGATTTCCATTTTCATTCCATTATGATCAGATAAAATGCATGGTATTATCTCCACCCCGGTATATTTACTGAGGGTTGCCCTATGGCATAATATATGGTCTATTTTTGAGGAGGATCCACGTGCTGCTGAGAAAAAAGTATATCCACTTGATGATGGTTGATATATTCTATATATGTCAGTTAAGTCTAGGTTGTTGATTGTGATATTGAGTTCTATAGTTTCTTTATTCAGCTTTTGTTTGGAGGATCTGTCCAATCGTGAGAGAGGTGTGTTGAAGTCACCCATAATTATTGTGTTGTGGTCTATTTGATTCTTGAACTTGAGGAGAATTTGTTTTATGAATGTCGCAGCACCATTATTTGGTGCATAAATATTGATAATTGTTATGTCTTGTTGGTGAATGGTTCCTTTTAACAGTATATAATGTCCTTCCTTATCCCTTTTGATTAATTTAGTCCTGAAGTCAATTTTATTCGATATGAGGATGGCCACCCTTGCTTGATTACGAGGACCGTGTGCGTGGTATATTTTTTCCCAACCTTTCACCTTCAGCCTGTGTATGTCTTTTCCAATCATGTGTGTCTCCTGGAGGCAGCATATTGTTGGATTTGTTTTTTTAATCCATGTTACCAGCCTATGCCGCTTTATTGGAGAGTTTAAGCCATTAATGCTTAGAGTAAATATTGATATATGGTTTGTACTTCCAGCCATGTTTGATTATTTATCTTCTTCTTTTTTTTTAATTTAGTTTGTTTCTCCATGGTTAGCTTTCCCCCCACCCTCTGTCTTTATTGAGGCACTTCCCACTGATGGTTTTGGTTATTGTTTTTCATTTCTTCCTCGTGTAGTGTTTTGCTCAAGATGCTTTGCAATGCTGGTTTTCTGGCTGCAAATTCTTTTAGCTTTTGTTTATCATGAAAGATTTTTAGCTTTCAGCGTCTGTGATGAAAAATCCATTGTTAACCTTATTGGTTTACCCCTGAATGTAATCTGCCTCCTTTCTCTTGTAGCTTTTAGTATTTTCTCTTTGTTCTGTATATTGGATATCTTCATAACAATGTGTCTTGGCATTGGTCTACTGTGATTTTGTGTGCTCGGTGTCCTGTATGCATCTACAATTTGTATATCCATTTCCTTTTTTATTTCTGGAAAGTTTTCTGTAATTATTTCTTTCAGCAGGTTACTCATTCCCTTGGTTTGAATCTCTGTACCTTCTTCTATCCCGATGACTCATAGGTTTGGTTTCTTTATGTTATCCCATATCTCTTGGATGTTTTTCTCGTGGTTTTTAACCTGCCTTTCTGAGTTGGCTAGGCTATTTTCAAGATGATATATTTTGTCTTCATTACCTGATGTTCTGGCTTCTACTTGCTCCACTCTGTTAGTGATACTCTCAATTGAGTTTTTAATTTGGTTTATCGTTTCCTTCATTTCTAGAATTATTGTTTTTTTTTTAATATATAATCTCAATCTCCTGATAAAGATGCTTTACTTCTTCTTTTATCTGTCTATGTAATTCATTTTCAAAGTGTTCTTTCACTGTTTGGATTTGCTGTCTCATATCTTCTTTAAGGTTCCATTCCATCTGTCTAAGGTATTCCTTGAGTTCTTTATATGACCATTTTTCTGCTGACTCTAGGTCCTCCTGAATGTTTAGGCTGTCCTTCATTGTTTGTAATCCTTTTCTTCCTTGATTTTTTATGCTGCTCATGTTACTTCTTGTTCTGTTTGACTGCTGAGTTACTGTTTACTCTTATAGATTTATTTGATGCTTGAGATGAAAGATATTAGAAGGGAAGGGAAGAAGTCACTAAAGAGAATGAGAGTAGGCAGGTAGAATTCAAGGAAGGGGGAATAAGAAAATTGAAAAGAAATGAAAATACAAAAGAAAAAAGAATAACAAAGATTAGATAATAAAGAAAGAAAGAAAAGACAAAAAAATTTTTAACAAAAATAATAGCGATAATAAAAAATAATAATAATAAAATAAAAAAAATTTTAAAAAATAGAAACATTGAAAGAAAGTTAAAGAACAACAACAAATAAAAATTGAAAATGAAAGAAAAAGAAGAAAAAAAAAGAAAAAGAAAAAAAAATGATAATAATAATAATAATAATAAATGCAGTCCTAGAGTTCTATTAACTTCTCTTCCAGTAGTTGGAGCTGTGCCCACTGGGCCAAGCTTCTCCTCTCAATAGGTGGGAACCATTCACTGTGCAGCAGCTCTTTCTCCTAGACTGGGCGGGTCTCCAATCCTGAGTGTCTAGGGCCTTGTCTTGTGTTTCCTCAAGCCAGGCCGTGCTCACCTGTGGCGCTCACCACAATACTGGCTACACGCCAGGTCTGCTGCTCCTAGGAGCCCTGTTTTCATGAACACCTGGGCTCACTCTCCCTGTTTGCCTCCCTCAGACCCTAAGTTTGTAGAGCTTGGGGCTGAGATCCCCCAGTGAATTTGCTTGCCCTCCTGTAGCCATGCCCCTGGTAGCTCATGCAAGAGACCTCAGTTGTCAGCACTGGTGGGAGCGGTAGCTGGGAGTTCCGTGCCGCGAGTCCCGCGCCACTCCTGATTCCCTCGGTCTGGTTATTGCATTCACAGGAGAGCTGGGAGTGGCCCTTAAGTTTTCCCTGTTGTGTGGAGAGAGATGACTAGGGGATTACACACCTGTCACACTGGTTTCAATGCAGTTATCTCCTCCGCCCGTGATCCCATTTCTCTGCCATGGTGGTATCCCTTGCAAATGGTGACCGTTTGTTCCCTTTGCCGGGTGACCAATGCAACGGGTGGGTCCTGACTGTCTTTCCCAATCCCCGTTTCAGTCCTGTGGCCACTGCCTATGAAGGCTCGGTTGGCTTTTACCTCTGTAAGTTCCTAAGGGCCGGCCAATTATTTCAGTGGGATCGTTAGTGCTGAGTCACACGAAGCAGGCGAACCGGAGCTTAATTGCCTCCGATTCGGGCTCTGTGTGTGTGTTCTGAGGGGCCCAGCCTGTACACCCCAGATCCACGTCAGCTCAGCATTGCCTAGTGATCCTGAGCAAACATCATTTAGACAGTTTACGGCTCCCTATGCCTGCACAGTTGAAGATGTCAGAGACTTGATCTCTCAGCGCCTGCCACCATGTTACATCACCTCAATGATATTCATGTTGCCTTTACAGCTTCCTGGTATAAGCAAGTTCTTGGGATTATACAAACTGCTGCTTCTGTTTCCAGTCCAGATTTCTAGAAATGAAACCCTGCCGCCGTCGCCTCCGTCTCTGGGCTACACTCATGAGCGCCGCGCTTGTCTGTGACCGTAGCACAGCCGCCCTGGCCTCCGCGGCTCTTCAGCCCAGTGCCCGGCCCCAGGGGCCCAAGTGGCTGCCGCCGCGGCTCTCCATCCCCCTCCTCTGGAGCACAGGTCCCCTGGCAGGGGGGTGCAGAACAACCCCAGAGCAGGCTCTGCCCGAAGGTGCAGCGGCGAACAGGCCACCGAGACGCTCGAGGCTGCAGTTCAGCCTTTGGAGGACAGCGCTCGGCACGCAGCCCAGCTCCAACCTCGAGGTGTGGCTGCAGGACAGTGTATACAGAACCATCAACACAGCAAGCAGAAAGCAAATGGCGGCTCCCGCAGAGTGGATTTTCGGCACAGAAACCACAGCCCCGCTAACAATCCCAATCCACAAACTCTCCCTGTATAAAAAATATTCAAAAAATAAAGAAAAAAAGAAAAAGAAAAAAAAAGGTGGGGCGCACTGAGCTTTCTTTGCCTCGGGTACTTACAATCCACTGCTGATTACACATTCAGCTTCTCCGCCTGGAGCGAAGCGAAAGAGGAAGCAGATGGGAGCAAAGCGCCCGCGGCTCTGAGCAGCCAAGCGTCTCTTTTTCGATTTCTTTGTTCTTCCTGCTCCTTGGCAAAGTGGTCCACTACAGATTAACGGTGAAAGGTGCCGCAGTCCGGCTGCAGCAAAATAACCGGGGGGTGACGAACAACTTGTGAATGTTGATACAGCAGGAGTGGGAGCCGTTTATTGCAGGACAGGAGCAGTATTTATACATTCCACACAGCTTATCTTATTAGCATAAACTAGATACATCAGTCAACCAATAAGGAATCTCCACACTTAATAGCTCGCTTTTGTTACTTCTCAAACCACTCCCTCTGGCATTTTGCCAGGCACCATTCAGACTTGTTTACGAACTCTAACATTCCCCTGGCAAAATGCCAGGTGTTATTTTTGACTTGTTTACAGACTCTAACATTTCCCCCTTTTGTTTAATTTAAATAACGACCATAGTGGTTTTTACAGAAACACCATAAATAACCTGCTACAAACAGAAAGGGAGGATACAAAATGCCGCAATACCAAGCCACTTGATGGCTCCATGCAAGAAGCCCTTGGAAAAATTATACCAGCAATGACACCATTTGCAAAGATAGATTAACTTACAGTCCAGGTAAATCACAGTCCAGGTAAGTTCTGCAGGCAGCTAGCTTAAATCACAGTCCAGGTAAGTTCTGCAGGCAGCTAGCTTAAATCACAGTCCAGGTAAGTTCTGCAGGCAGCTAGCTTGATCCGAAGTTTCGTCCGTTTCTCAGCCGAAATCTCGTCCGGTTCTCAGCAACACTGGAAATTCTTCCACCTTGGTCTTTATCGGCACTGGGACGAAGGCAGGAACTCCGGATGGCTAAAGAAAATCCTATAGCATTCTACTAAGAAAACAACCTTCTGAACAATTTAGTACATTATCTCAAGGTTTTTTTACATTTGAAATAAGCCTTAATGGTGCTCATTACTCATTAGCTTCCAGGTGTGGAAGAACCATTGTAGCTTAGTTATTGGCATTGAAAACGACCAAACATCAGGGACACCAGTAGTGTCTTCTGCGGCTGTAGCGTCCCGGGTAGCCCCAGATGGCCCTGGGGAGAGTCCCGGACTCAAACTGCTACTGGGCACAGGGAGCAAGAGCCTGCGAGACTGTGCCTCCAGGTCAGGTCTAGACTTGGGCTCGCGGCAGTGGAAGAGCCAGCTCCCCGGCCAGGAGGCGGGGAAGGGCCAGTCGCCACCGCCTCTTGGAAACTCCTTGCTGTGCTGTGACCGGCTTGCACACTCGGCAGCCGCCTCTCCGCTTTACGCACCCTCCGGTAACTAAAAGTATTTAGTAATAGCCTTTTGCTGCGATGTTTTTCCTGATAATCCTTCTTCTTCTGAACTTTCTTTTTCTTTCTGACTAGAGTTCCTGGGCTCTTATCAACACATGCCCTAACTATTCTTGGTTCCACTGGGGTGCCTCTTTCCCTTAGTAATTTACTTCTCACCCCTTCCATATTTTCGTCACAAAGACAATACAATACACTGAGACAAAACAAGACACAAACATACTGTATCAATCTTTTCCATTTTCTCGAAATGGTCATTTTTCCTCTCACCCTATCTGTCTAGGGACGAGCAGATTTGCTCCCGTCCTATCTATGGACGGGCAGCTTTTTTTTCGTCACTTACCCCCAAGTGTCCCGGGGCTCCCGGTACGGGCCACCATCTGCCAGAGGACGGCTGCAGCAAAATAATCAGGGGGGTGACGAATAACTTGTGTACATTGATACAGCAGGAGTGGGAGCCGTTTATTGCAGGACAGGAGCAGTATTTATACATTCCACACAGCTTATCTTATTAGCATAAACTAGATACATCAGTCAACCAATAAGGAATCTCCACACTTAATAGCTCGCTTTTGTTACTTCTCAAACCACTCCCTCTGGCATTTTGCCAGGCACCATTCAGACTTGTTTACGAACTCTAACATTCCCCTGGCAAAATGCCAGGTGTTATTTTTGACTTGTTTACAGACTCTAACAGAAAGGAGCTCTAACAGACTGTGCGAAATCTCTATTAGAGCCGCTGCTTTGAGAACCAGCTCAGCACTTCAGCAACCCCCGTACGCAGCGGCCATCTTCTTTCAGGGCTAGTGTTTTGGTTAGGATTAGGGCTAGAGTTAGGTTTAGGGTTAGAGCTAGGGCTAGGGTTAGTGTTTGGGTTATGTTTAGGATATAGGATAGGTTTTGAACTAGGCTTAGTGCTAGGGTGAGAGTTAGGTTTAGTGTTATGCCTAGGGTTAGATATACTGTTAAGTTTAGGGTTAGAGTTAAGGTTAGGGCTAAGGTTACATTTAGAGTTAGGTTTGTGGATAGGATTAGATGTCAAGTTAGGTTTAGGGGTAGTTTTAGGTTTAGGGTTAGTGTTAGGGTTTGGGCTAGGGTTAGTTAGAGTATAGTCTAAGATTTGATCTAGGGTTAGGGTTATGATGAGGGTTAGGTTTAGGGTTAAGTCTAGGATTACATTTACAGTTAGAGTTAGAGCTAGGGTTATCATTAGTTTTAGGGTTAGGTTTATTGTAATGGATAATTATAGAGATAGTATTAGGGCTAGTATTAACATTATGATTAGGGCTAGGGTTAGCATTAGGTTTATGGATAGGGCTAGGGTTATGTTTAGAGTAGGCTTAGGGTTTTAGCTTGGTTTAGGTCTAAGTTGATGGTTAGGATTAGCGTGAGGGATACGATTAGGGTTAGGGTTATGTTTTGGGCTAGGTTTAGGCCTAGGATTAGGGCTAGATTTTGTGTTAGGTTTAGAGCTAGCGTCAGGGCTATGGGTATATAAGGACTAGGGTTATCGTTAGGGTTATGGCTAGGTTTAGTGTTAGGTTTATATTTTGGTTAGGATCAGTTTTAAAGCAAAGTTGGTGTTAGTGTCAGGGTCTGAATTTGGATTAGGATTAGGGTTAGGGATAGAGCTTCAATTAGGATTGATTAGGTCTAGATGTAGGGTTCGTGTTTGGGTTAGGTTAAGGGTTATCATTAGGGCTAGGGCTAGGTTTTTGTTTCGGTCGTGGGTGAGAGATATGGCTAGATTTATGATTAGGTTTATGTCTAGGGCTAGTGTTAGCATTAGGTTTGGGTATAGGTTTACAGGTAGAGCTAAAGTTAGAGTTTGGTTTATGGTTAGGGTCAGGGTTAGGGTTAGTGTTTGGGTTATGGTTATAACTAGAATGATGGCTAGGATTAAGACTAGTAGTAAAGTTAGGATTTGTGTTAGGCTAAGGATTAGGGTTAAGATTAGGGTTAGCATTAAGGTTAGGGTTTGGCTCAGGGTATGGGATAGGATTAGTGCTAGGTTTAGGGTTAGGGTTAGGGCTAGTGTTAGGGTTAGGTTTAGGTATAGGTTGATTGCTAGTGCTAGTGTTAGGGTTCGGTTTAAGGTTAGGGTCAGGTTTAGAATTACGGTTACCATTAGGTTCAGAATAATTGTCAGGTTTGGGTTATGGTTAGAGCTAGAACTAGGGCTAAGGTTAGGACTACTAATAGGTTTAGGGTTTGGGTTAAAGTAAGGATTAAGGTTAAGACTAGCATTAGGTTAGGTTTAACTTAGGGAAAGGGATAGGGATAAAGCTAGGTTTAGGGCTATGTTTAGGGTTAGGGTTAGGGCTAGTGTTAGAGTTAGTGTAAGGGTTAAAGCTAAGGTTAGGTTTCTGTTTGGAGCTAGGTTTTGATTAGAGTTAGAGCTAGGTTTAAAGTTACAGCCAATGTATGGACTAGGGTTACGATTTGGGCTAGTTATAGGATTAGGTTTAGGACTAGGTCTAGTGTTAGGGTAAACTAACCGGAAAACTGACACTAGACACAATCCTAAATGTAAAACTCAGCATAGCCCTAACCCTAACTCAAACCCTAAACCTAACCATAAACCTGAACATAAACATAGCCCTAATCCTAACCCTAAACCAAAATCTAACCCTAAACTTAACCCTATATCTAACCCTATCCATTACCCTAACCCTAAACCTAACCTTAATGATAACCCTAGCCCTAACCCTACCATAATCCTATCCCTAAACCTTACCCTAAAACTAACCCTCTCCCTAGGCATAATTCTAGCTCAAAACTGAACGCTTACACTAACCATAACCCTAAACCTAACCCTAGTTCTAAACCTAACCCTAACCATAACTCAAGACCTATTCCTAACCTTAACCCTAGTTCTAACCTAAGCTCTAATCTGACCCACTACCATAACCATAACCCTTACCCTAATGCTAACTCTAAGCCTAACCCTAACCCTATTGCTAATGCTAACCCTATCAATTACCCTAAACCTAACCTGAACCCTAAACTAAACCCTATCATTACCCTAACTCTAACCCTAATGCTAATTTGAGTCCTAAACCTAAATCTTAACTTAAACAAAACCTTAAACTTTACCCTAACCTTAAAATTTTCCCTAGCTCTAAACCTGAACTTTACCCTAAGCCTAACCCTTACACTAGGTGTAGACCTAAATTTAACCCTAAAATTATCTTTAACCATAATCCTAGACCTGATATTAGCCATAGACCTAATCCTAGCCCTAAAAACAAAACAAAACAAACAAACAAACAAAAAACACCAGCCCTCATCCTAGCCCTAAACCTAGCCTTAATCATAACCCTAACTCTACGCCTATCCCTATCCCTACTCTAGCCCTAACCCTACCTCTAAACCTAGCTATAATGCCATCCCTTATCCTAAACATAAACCTAACCATAACCCTATCGCTAGGCCTAAACTGAACACTAACTCTAGCCCCAATCCTGGCCTTAACTTAACCCTTATCCAAACCCTATCCCTAATCCTAGCCCTAAAACAAACTCTAACTCTCACAATAGCCCTATTCCTAGTTCTAACCCTATACCTTACCGTAACTCTAAACCTAGCCCTAACCTTATCCCTAACACTTGCCCTATCCTTAGTCCTAGCCTAACCCTAGATCTAAGCCTAACTCTAAATATAACTGTAACCATAAGCCTAAGCCTATCACTAACAGTAGACTTAACCCTAATACTTATCATAAAACTAGTGCTAACCCTAACTCTGGAACTCAAACAAAACCGAGCAATAGACATAACTCTAAACCTTAACTTAAAACAAACCCTAAGTTACACCTATAACAAATCCTAGCCCTAATTCGAGTCCTAACCCTAATCTTAAAACTAACCCTGACCCTGACTTATACCCTAACACTCACCCTAGCTCTAAAACACCACTCTTATCTTAAACCAAACCCTAACAGTAAACCTAGCCGTAATTTGAGTCCTAATCCTAAAACTAACCCTGTCCCTGACCCCTACCTAACAATAACCCTAGCTCTAAATTCATCCTAACCTTAAACCTAACCATAAACACAAATCTTAAACACAACCCTAAATCTAACTAAATTGTAATCCTGATTCTTACATTATTCATTACCCTAACCCTTGCCCTAATGCTAACACAAAAACTAGCCATAATCTGAGCCCTAAACCTAGCTTTAACACTGACCCTAATCCTAACCCTACCCTAACACTAGCTCTAACTCTATCCCTAAACCTAAGCAAAACACTAACCCTAATGGTAACCCTAGACCTATCCCTAATCCTTAGGCTAATCAAAACACTAACCCTATTAATAGTCCTAAACCTAGCCCTCATTCGAGCTCTAACCTATCCCAAACCCTAACCCTAACCCTGACCCTTATTCTGACCATAACACTAACTCTAGGTATAAATCTGATTCTAACCCTAGACCAAACCTTAACACTAGCCCTACCAGTAAACTTATATTAAACCTGACTCTACCACAAGCCCTAGACCTAAACCTAATCCTAAATGGAGCCTTAACTCTAGCCCTAGACCTAAACAAAAACCTAGCTCTAGCCCTAACAATAACCCTTAACCTAATGCAAAGTCTAACCTTACCCTTAGACATAAACCTAGTCCTAATTCTGGCTTTAACCTTAACCCTAACACTAACCTGAACACGGACCCTGCACTTAACACTAAGCTAACTCGAAACCTGACCCTAACTGAAAATCTAAACCTAACACTAGACCTAGCCATAACCCTAACCCTCCAACTAGCCCTAATCATAATCCTAGCTCTTACATTACCCAGTGCCCTAACCCTACACCTTAACCTAACACAAAACCTAGAGTGAATCCTAGGCCTAAACCTAGCCCTAGGTGTAACACTCACCCTAACCCTAGCCCTAATCCTAACCCTAACTGTAGCCTTAGTCCTAAATTTACTCAATGCCTAACTCTTGCCATAAATATAAACTTAGACTTATCCCTAACTCTAACACTAACCCTATCCCTAACCCTAAACTTAACCCTATCCCTAAACCTAGCTCTGAACATAAACATTACCCTAACCCTAACCTTAACCCTATTGATAACCCTAGGCATAACCCTAACCGTAACCCTAACCCTAATCAGAAAACTAACCCTAGACCTAACACTAAACCTAACACTTGCCATAGCCCTAACTCTAGCACAAACCCTATCCTGTAGTAGAAACCTAATTTTAACCATGCCTTAACCTTAACCCTAAAACTAAATCTAACCCTAAACCTAAACCTAAACTTACATCTAACCAAATCCATTACCCTAACCCTTATCCTAAACCTAATGATAAACGTAGCGCTAACCCTAACCCTAACCCTAAACCTACCGTAATCTTATCCCTAGACCTAACGCTGAACCTAACCCAAAACTTAGCCCTTGTCCTAACTCTAGCTCAAACTCTAATCCTTACGGTAAACAAACCCTAGTCCAAACCTTAACCCTAATCCTAGCCCTAATCCTAACCATAACCATAGCCCAAACCCTAGCTCTATCTTTATCCATTACCCTAACCTAAACCTAATGCTAACCCTAGCTTTAATAACTTTAAATCTACCTTTATCCCTAGCTCTGATTCTAACCTGAAACCTCAACCTAGCCCTAACACTTACTAAATCCATGAGCCTTACCCTTAACCTAAAGGTAAGAAAAAAAATAAGCCTAACACTAACCCTAACCTAGTCCTAACCCTAATACTAGCCCTAACCCTTGACCTAAACCTAAACCTAACTCTAGCCTTAGCATTACCCCTAGCTTAAACCCTAACCCATATCCTAATCTTAACCCTAACCCTAACCTCACCCTTAACCATAACCCTAACCCTAAATATAGCCCTAATCCTAAACATAACCTAGCCCTAACCATAGCTCTAAATTGATCAATTACCCAAATAATAACCATAAACCTAATGCTAACCCTAGGCCTAACCCTAACCCTACCCATTAACCTAAACCTAACATGAACCCTAAACCTAACCTGAAGACAAAACCTAACCCTATCCCTTACACTAACCCTAACTCTAACCCTAATGCTAATTTGAGCACTAACCCTAAACCTCAATCTTATCCAAACCCAAAACCTGACCTGACCATTATAATACCCCTAGGTCTAAACCTGAGCCTTACCCTAAACCTAACTCTGAATATAGACCTAGCCATAAACCTTACCCTAGACCTATCCCTAACCGTAACCCTAGACCTGATATTAGCCCTAGCCCTAATCTTGCCATAACCCTAACACAAATGCTAGCCTTCATTCTAGCCCTAAACCTAGTCTTGATCCTAACCCGAACCCTAACTCTAGCCCTATCCCTGATTTTATCCCTCGCCCTATATCTGAACCTAGATATAACCCCAACCCTTCCCCTAATTCTAACCCTATCTCTAACCCTAGATTTAACCCTACACTAATCCTAGACCTGATCCTAGACCTAATTTAGCCCTAACCCTAATCCTAACACTAGCACTAATACTAACTCTAACTATTGCCTAGCCCTATTCCTAGTTCTAAACCTATCCCTTACCATAACCCAACACTTGCTCTACCTTTAGCCCTATACCTAGCCCTACCACTAACCTTAGATCTAACCATAACTCTAAAACTAACCCCAACCCTAAACCTAAACCTCAAACTAAATCTAGCCCTAACATTAACTCTAATCCTAATACTAGCTCTAACCTAGTCCTAGCCTTAAAAAATCGGGCTATAGCCCTAACTCTAACACTTAATCTAAACCAAAACCTAACCTTGACCCTGATTCTGACCCTAACACTAACTATAGCTCTCAGATCACCCTAAAATTATACCTAACCCTAAAACTACACGTACCCCTAACCCTAAAAGTAGCCCTAACACAACCCTAGTTCTTTCGTTAGTTGTAGCCCTAATCCTAGACCTAACCTAACCCAAAACCTAGCACTAATCTGAGCCCTACACCTGTTTTAATCCTAACCCTAACCAGAGCCCTAACCATTACCCTAAACCTAACCCTAACACTAAAACTTGCCCTAACCCTAAACCTAACCCTAGCATTAATCCTAACCATAATCCTAGCCCTAACACTAGCTCTAAAACCTATCCATTACCCTAACCCTAACCCCAACCCTAATGCTAATTTTAGGATAACCCTAATCCTATCTCTAACCCTAACTTTGTCCATTACCCTAAACCTAACCTGAAACCTAAACCTAACCATAAACATTACCCTAACCTTAATACTAATCCTAATGCTAATGAAAGCCCTGATCCTAAACCTTAACCTAACTCAAACCTTAATCATGACAGTGACCCTAATAATAACCCTGTCTCTATACCTGACCCTAACCCTCAACCTAAACCTTACACTAGAACTAGCCATAAACCTAACCCTAAAACTAACCCTAACCATAAACCTAGACCTGACATTAGCCCTAGCACTAATTCTAACTCTATCCCTAACACAAAACTGAACCCTAATCCTAGCCCTAAACCTAGCCCTAATCCTAGCCCTAAACCTAGCCTTCATACTAACCCTAACCCTTACCCTAGCCCTAACCCTATTTTGTACCTCACTCTAAACCCAGCTATAACATCATACCTTACACTAATCCTAAACCTAACCCTAACCCTAAACGTAGGCCTAGACCTAACACTAACCCTAGCCCTAATCCCAGCACAAATTTAGTCCTAAACCTAACCCTAACTGTAAACCTAACCCTAACTCTCACCCTAGCACTAACTCTAGTTCTAAATCTATCCCTTACCATAACACAAACCCTAGACCTAAACCTAACCCAAACCCATTCCTATTTTTGCCCTAGCCCTATACCTAGACCTAACCCTAACCTCAATCATACCCTAATCTTTAGTCTAAACCTCACCCTAACACTAGCCGTAACCCTAATGCTAATGGGAAAACTAGCCCTAACCCTACACCTAGCACTCAAACAAAACCGTGTCATAGGCTTAATGCTAATTCTTAACCTAAACTAAAACCTAAGCTTATACCTAGCCCTAACCCCAGCCCTAATTTGAGTACTAACCCTAACTCTAGAACTTACTCTGACCCTGACTCAGACCCTAAAAATAACCCTAGCTCTAAACATCACACCAACACTAAACTTAACCTGAACACTAGACCTAGCCCTACGCCTAACCCTAAAACTAGCCCTAATCGTAACACCAGTTCTTACATTAGCCATAGCCCTGTGCTCACATTAAAGCTAGCTCTAATCTGAGACCTAAACCTAGCTTTAAACCTAACCCTAAACAAAACCTAGACCTATACCTAACCCTAGCTCTAACCCTATTCCTTACCCTAAGCAAAACCTTCACCCTAATGCTACCCCCATCCTAACCCTAATCCTAAGCCTACCCCAAACCATAACACTATTACTAGTCCTAACCCTAGCCCTCATTCTAACTCTAACCTTAACCCAAATCCTAAACCTAACCCTGACCCTTAATCTGACCCTAACTCTAATCCTAGGATTAAACCTGACCATAACCCTAAACTGAACCCTAACACTAGACCTATGGGTAACCCTATACCTAAACCTAACCCTAACACTCGACCTAGACAAAAACCTAATCCTATATCTAGCCATAACTCTAGCTCTAGACCTAAACGAAAACCTAGCCTTAGCCCTCACAGTAACCCTTAACCTAACCCAAACACTACCTCTACCTCTAGACATAAACCTAGTCCTAATTCTGGCCATAACCCTAACCCAAACACTGTCTCTTTCTGTAAAACAAATCCTAGCAATAAATTTTATGCTAACCCAAAATCTAGCCATAACCCAAACAATACACCTAGCAATAACCCTAACTCTAGGTCTTACATTACATAAGCCCTAAGGTTAGCCACAAACATCACACAAAACCTAGCTCTAAGCATAAACCTAACCCTAACACTAGACCTAACCCTAACCCTAACACTTGCCTTAACCCTAACCCTAGCTCAAACACTAACCCTTGCCCAAATATAAATCTAGACCTAACCCTAGTCCTAATCCTAACCATAACCAAGGCCAAACCCTAGTTCTAGCTCTATCCATTACCCTAAACATAACCCTAACCCTAATGCTAAACCTAGCTCTAAACTTAACCCTAACCCTAACCTAGATGTCACACTAAGCCTAACCATTGCCCTAGCCCTAAACATAGCTCAAACCCTAATGCTTACCCTAAACCTAGCACTAACACTAAACCTAGGCTTAACCCTAACCCTAACCCTAGCCCTAATCCTAACCATAACCCTAGCCCTAAACCTATCCATTACCCTAAACATAAGCCTAATCCAAATGCTAACCCTAGGCCTAACTCTAAACCTATCTCTAACACTAAACCTATCCATTTCCTCAAACTAACCTGAACACTAAACCTAACCTTATTAATTACTCTAACCCAATCACTAACCCTAATGCTAAATCAAGCCCTAAACCTAATCCATAACCTAAACCAAACCCTAAACAAGACACTTACCCTAACAATACACCTAGCTTTAAACCGGACCTTTCCTGAAACCTAACTCTTACAATAGACCTAGCCATAAACCTAACCTTAACACTATCCCTAAGCGTAACCCGAACTGATATTAGACATAGACCTAATTCTCGCCCTAAACCTAACACAAACCCAAGCCCTCATCTGAGTCCTAAACCTAGCCTTAATCCTAACCTGAACCCTAACCCTAGTCCAATCCCTAATTTCAACTATTGCTCTAGTTCTGAACCTAGGTATAACCACATCCCTTCCCCTAACCCTAACCCTAACCCTAATCCAACACTAACACTAATGCTAACCCTAACCCTAACCCTAGCTCTAATCCTAGCCCTAATTTAGTGCTAATCGTGACCCTAACTCTAACCCCACCCCTTAGACTAACTCTAACTCTTGCCCTAGACCTATTTCTAGTACTAACTCTATCTGTTACCATAACCCTAACACTAGCACTAACCTAACCCCTAAACCTAGCCCAAGTCCTAATCCTAGATCTATACATAACTCTAAATATAACCCTAAACCTAAGCCTGAACCTCACCCTACCACTAGTCCTAACACTATCGCTAATCCTAAAACTAGTTCTAAACCTAGCTGTAGCTCTAAAACAAAACTGAGCCCTAGCCCTAACCCTAACACTAACCTAAATGTAACCTCAGACCTGACATTAGACCTATCCTAATTTTTTCCCTAACCCTAACACAAAACATAACCCTACACCTACCCATAACTCTAGCCTTATTTCTAGTGTTATCCCTAGCCCTAAAACTAACACTGACCTTGACTCTGACCCTAACACTAACCCTATTTCAAATCATCACTGTAATCATAACCTAAACCTAACAGTAGACCTAGCCCTAACCCTAAACCTAAAACAAGCCCTAATCATAACCCTAGTTCTTATATTACCCATAGCCCTACCCTAATCCTAACTTAATCTAAAACCTAGCCTTAACCCTAACCCTAAAACTAGCTTTAAACCAACTTAACTCTAAACCTAATTCTAACCATAGCCTTAATCCTAACCATAACCCTAGCCCTAACTCTAGTTCTAATCCTATCTATTACCTTAACCCTAACCCTAACCCTAATACTAATCCTAGGATAACCCTAACTCTATCCATAACCCTAACCTTATTCATTTCCATAAACCTAACCTGAACCCTAAACCTAACCATATCCATTATCCTAAACCTAAATATAATCTAACCTAATTTGAGCCCTAACCCTAAACCTTAACCTAAACAAACCCTAACCGTTATCCTGACCCTAATAATACCCCTATCTCCAAAAGCGACCCTAACCTTCAACCTAAACCTTACACTATACATAGCCATAAACCTAACCCTGAAACTATCCCTAACCATAACCCTAGTCCTAACATTAGCCCTAGGCCTAATGTTAGCCCTTTTGCTAAAAAAAAAAAAAAAAAAAAAAAAAAAAAAAAAGCCCTAATCCTGGCCCTAAAACTAGCCTTAATCTGAACCCTTCCCACTTCAGTGGGAAGTCAGAAGTCTCAGCCGCCTATGAGCTCTCTGCACAGGCAGAAGTCTCGGCTGAAGACAAAACCTAACCCTATCCCTTACACTAACCCTAACTCTAACCCTAATGCTAATTTGAGCACTAACCCTAAACCTCAACCTAATCCAAACCCAAAACCTGACCTGACCATTATAATACCCCTAGGTCTAAACCTGAGCGTTACCCTAAACCTAACTCTGAATATAGACCTAGCCATAAACCTTACCCTATACCTATCCCTAACCATAACCCTAGACCTGATATTAGCCCTAGCCCTAATCTTGCCATAACCCTAACACAAATGCTAGCCTTCATTCTAGCCCTAAACCTAGTCTTGATCCTAACCCGAACCCTAACTCTAGCCCTATCCCTGATTTTATCCCTCGCCCTATATCTGAACCTAGATATAACCCCAACCCTTCCCCTAATTCTAACCCTATCTCTAACCCTAGATTTAACCCTACACTAATCCTAGACCTGATCCTAGACCTAATTTAGCCCTAACCCTAATCCTAACACTAGCACTAATACTAACTCTAACTATTGCCTAGCCCTATTCCTAGTTCTAAACCTATCCCTTACCATAACCCAACACTTGCTCTACCTTTAGCCCTATACCTAGCCCTACCACTAACCTTAGATCTAACCATAACTCTAAAACTAACCCCAACCCTAAACCTAAACCTCAAACTAAATCTAGCCCTAACATTAACTCTAATCCTAATACTAGCTCTAACCTAGTCCTAGCCTTAAAAAATCGGGCTATAGCCCTAACTCTAACACTTAATCTAAACCAAAACCTAACCTTGACCCTGATTCTGACCCTAACACTAACTATAGCTCTCAGATCACCCTAAAATTATACCTAACCCTAAAACTACACGTACCCCTAACCCTAAAAGTAGCCCTAACACAACCCTAGTTCTTTCGTTAGTTGTAGCCCTAATCCTAGACCTAACCTAACCCAAAACCTAGCACTAATCTGAGCCCTACACCTGTTTTAATCCTAACCCTAACCAGAGCCCTAACCATTACCCTAAACCTAACCCTAACACTAAAACTTGCCCTAACCCTAAACCTAAACCTAGCATTAATCCTAACCATAATCCTAGCCCTAACACTAGCTCTAAAACCTATCCATTACCCTAACCCTAACCCCAACCCTAATGCTAATTTTAGGATAACCCTAATCCTATCTCTAACCCTAACTTTGTCCATTACCCTAAACCTAACCTGAAACCTAAACCTAACCATAAACATTACCCTAACCTTAATACTAATCCTAATGCTAATGAAAGCCCTGATCCTAAACCTTAACCTAACTCAAACCTTAATCATGACAGTGACCCTAATAATAACCCTGTCTCTATACCTGACCCTAACCCTCAACCTAAACCTTACACTAGAACTAGCCATAAATCTAACCTAAAACTAACCCTAACCATAAACCTAGACCTGACATTAGACCTAGCACTAATTCTTACTCTATCCCTAACACAAAACCGAACCCTAATCCTAGCCCTAAACCTAGCCCTAATCCTAGCCCTAAACCTAGCCTTCATACTAACCCTAACCCTTACCCTAGCCCTAACCCTATTTTGTACCTCACCCTAAACCCAGCTATAACATCATACCTTACACTAATCCTAACCCTAACCCTAACCCTAAACGTAGGCCTAGACCTAACACTAACCCTAGCGCTAATCTTAGCACAAATTTAGTCCTAAACCTAACCCTAACTGTAAACCTAACCCTAACTCTCACCCTAGCACTAACTCTAGTTCTAAATCTATCCCTTACCATAACACAAACCCTAGACCTAAACCTAACCCAAACCCATTCCTATTTTTGCCCTAGCCCTATACCTAGACCTAACCCTAACCTCAATCATACCCTAATCTTTAGTCTAAACCTCACCCTAACACTAGCCGTAACCCTAATGCTAATGGGAAAACTAGCCCTAACCCTACACCTAGCACTCAAACAAAACCGTGTCATAGGCTTAATGCTAATTCTTAACCTAAACTAAAACCTAAGCTTATACCTAGCCCTAACCCCAGCCCTAATTTGAGTACTAACCCTAACTCTAGAACTTACTCTGACCCTGACTCAGACCCTAAAAATAACCCTAGCTCTAAACATCACACCAACACTAAACTTAACCTGAACACTAGACCTAGCCCTACGCCTAACCCTAAAACTAGCCCTAATCGTAACACCAGTTCTTACATTAGCCATAGCCCTGTGCTCACATTAAAGCTAGCTCTAATCTGAGACCTAAACCTAGCTTTAAACCTAACCCTAAACAAAACCTAGACCTATACCTAACCCTAGCTCTAACCCTATTCCTTACCCTAAGCAAAACCTTCACCCTAATGCTACCCCAGTCCTAACCCTAATCCTTAGCCTACCCCAAACCATAACACTATTACTAGTCCTAACCCTAGCCCTCATTCTAACTCTAACCTTAACCCAAATCCTAAACCTAACCCTGACCCTTAATCTGACCCTAACTCTAATCCTAGGATTAAACCTGACCATAACCCTAAACTGAACCCTAACACTAGACCTATGGGTAACCCTATACCTAAACCTAACCCTAACACTCGACCTAGACAAAAACCTAATCCTATATCTAGCCATAACTCTAGCTCTAGACCTAAACGAAAACCTAGCCTTAGCCCTCACAGTAACCCTTAACCTAACCCAAACACTACCTCTACCTCTAGACATAAACCTAGTCCTAATTCTGGCCATAACCCTAACCCAAACACTGTCTCTTTCTGTAAAACAAATCCTAGCAATAAATTTTATGCTAACCCAAAATCTAGCCATAACCCAAACAATACACCTAGCAATAACCCTAACTCTAGGTCTTACATTACATAAGCCCTAAGGTTAGCCACAAACCTCACACAAAACCTAGCTCTAAGCATAAACCTAACCCTAACACTAGACCTAACCCTAACCCTAACACTTGCCTTAACCCTAACCCTAGCTCAAACACTAACCTTGCCCAAATATAAATCTAGACCTAACCCTAGTCCTAATCCTAACCATAACCAAGGCCAAACCCTAGTTCTAGCTCTATCCATTACCCTAAACATAACCCTAACCCTAATGCTAAACCTAGCTCTAAACTTAACCCTAACCCTAACCTAGATGTCACACTAAGCCTAACCATTGCCCTAGCCCTAAACATAGCTCAAACCCTAATGCTTACCCTAAACCTAGCACTAACACTAAACCTAGGCTTAACCCTAACCCTAACCCTAGCCCTAATCCTAACCATAACCCTAGCCCTAAACCTATCCATTACCCTAAACATAAGCCTAATCCAAATGCTAACCCTAGGCCTAACTCTAAACCTATCTCTAACACTAAACCTATCCATTTCCTCAAACTAACCTGAACACTAAACCTAACCTTATTAATTACTCTAACCCAATCACTAACCCTAATGCTAAATCAAGCCCTAAACCTAATCCATAACCTAAACCAAACCCTAAACAAGACACTTACCCTAACAATACACCTAGCTTTAAACCGGACCTTTCCTGAAACCTAACTCTTACAATAGACCTAGCCATAAACCTAACCTTAACACTATCCCTAAGCGTAACCCGAACTGATATTAGACATAGACCTAATTCTCGCCCTAAACCTAACACAAACCCAAGCCCTCATCTGAGTCCTAAACCTAGCCTTAATCCTAACCTGAACCCTAACCCTAGTCCAATCCCTAATTTCAACCCTTGCTCTAGTTCTGAACCTAGGTATAACCACATCCCTTCCCCTAACCCTAACCCTAACCCTAATCCAACACTAACACTAATGCTAACCCTAACCCTAACCCTAGCTCTAATCCTAGCCCTAATTTAGTGCTAATCGTAACCCTAACTCTAACCCCACCCCTTAGACTAACTCTAACTCTTGCCCTAGACCTATTTCTAGTACTAACTCTATCTGTTACCATAACCCTAACACTAGCCCTAACCTAACCCCTAAACCTAGCCCAAGTCCTAATCCTAGATCTATACATAACTCTAAATATAACCCTAAACCTAAGCCTGAACCTCACCCTACCACTAGTCCTAACACTATCGCTAATCCTAAAACTAGTTCTAAACCTAGCTGTAGCTCTAAAACAAAACTGAGCCCTAGCCCTAACCCTAACACTAACCTAAATGTAACCTCAGACCTGACATTAGACCTATCCTAATTTTTCCCTAACCCTAACACAAAACATAACCCTACACCTACCCATAACTCTAGCCTTATTTCTAGTGTTATCCCTAGCCCTAAAACTAACACTGACCTTGACTCTGACCCTAACACTAACCCTATTTCAAATCATCACTGTAATCATAACCTAAACCTAACAGTAGACCTAGCCCTAACCCTAAACCTAAAACAAGCCCTAATCATAACCCTAGTTCTTATATTACCCATAGCCCTACCCTAATCCTAACTTAATCTAAAACCTAGCCCTAACCCTAACCCTAAAACTAGCTTTAAACCAACTTAACTCTAAACCTAATTCTAACCCTAGCCTTAATCCTAACCATAACCCTAGCCCTAACTCTAGTTCTAATCCTATCTATTACCTTAACCCTAACCCTAACCCTAATACTAATCCTAGGATAACCCTAACTCTATCCATAACCCTAACCCTATTCATTTCCATAAACCTAACCTGAACCCTAAACCTAACCATATCCATTATCCTAAACCTAAATATAATCTAACCTAATTTGAGCCCTAACCCTAAACCTTAACCTAAACAAACCCTAACCGTTATCCTGACCCTAATAATACCACTATCTCCAAAAGCGACCCTAACCTTCAACCTAAACCTTACACTATACATAGCCATAAACCTAACCCTGAAACTATCCCTAACCATAACCCTAGACCTAACATTAGCCCTAGGCCTAATGTTAGCCCTTTTGCTAAAAAAAAAAAAAAAAAAAAAAAAAAAAAAAAAAAAAAGCCCTAATCCTGGCCCTAAAACTAGCCTTAATCTGAACCCTTCCCACTTCAGTGGGAAGTCAGAAGTCTCAGCTGCCTATGAGCTCTCTGCACAGGCAGAAGTCTCGG